>NC_143571.1:2025833-2193750 GCF_054136105.1 Typopeltis vanoorti
CGACATTGCTTCATCGTGGAAAGCTTCGCATATCATGTTAAAAGTGTCCGATGCCGATTTTTGCAAACGCACACAAAATTTAATCGCATAATGCTGTTCCAAGGACGCTTCCATTTCGATGACTGGTCACGGCTCGTAGGCACGCCGAAACAAGCTTGCATTTAGTCATGTGACACTCTGGCACATCAGCCAGTATACCCCATCTATCAACCTCTTTTGTTAATACAGACAGCAACATTTCTTTATTCCACAGAAATTAATATTGTGATGAGTGGTTTTGCACCTAAAATTAGTCTTATTACTTATTGAACAGCCCTCATATATCTAGATATAATTAAAAGTAAATTAACACCATGGGATGAGGAAATTATTGGAGAAGAACAATGCGGCTTTAGGAAAGAAAGATCCTGCACAGATCCCACATTTACACTAAAACAAATTATAGAAAAAAAATAGAATTTAACCCGCCAACATATATAGCATTCCTGGATTATGAGAAAGCATACGATCAAATCAACAGAACAAAATTAATCAATATACTGTATAACATATTGAAATTGAATTGCAAACATCTGTTTTGCACTCTCTGTAGCTTGAAGATGTTAGTGTTGGATGTGTGGCTCCAGGCTGGAGATGTGTATGTAATTATGGGGCGAATCATCAGCTGGTACTTTGATTCTGGTATTTAGCTTGCTGTTCCTGTTTATTAGAGGGAAGAGCTGTGCAATGGCTTTAGATGCCTCGGCGCATGAGGCTTTGATGTGCGTGTGGGTTGAAGGTTAATCTTTTGTCCAGTATTACCTTGAGATATTTTGTTTCTGTTTGTCACGGAATTTTCGTGTTGAAAAGGTAAAGGTCCATCTTGGGAGATGCCAATCTTGCTCCTTATACACCATACTTATTCCTTTGTTCTCAAGGTGTGCTTTTCTGGGATGAGCCTATTTATGACGTCAATGCTACCCGTTTCGTTAACAACATTTTACCTCACAACCTTTGGCAGATATTTGTCGTCGCTAATCTGGCTAATCCATACCAAGCTATACAATTAAGTCGACCTATATGCACTTTTACAGCAATTCTTATAACATTATATTCATAATATTTTCATATTACATTTTAAATATTTGGAAATACTGAGAGAAATTAAAATTGTGGAAAATCAGTTGCAAAAATTAAACATAGTGTTGTGTCATCCATCTTGCTAATTGATCCATTTATGTTGGTTTGTTGGACTTATCCTCACTTCTTTAAAGTCCGTTTTTAATTTGTTAGATGTTGATTGATACTGAATATTGATACCAAATATAGAGAAATTTTATTATACTGCGCCACCCTATATTCAGACTAGTCTATATAACATAGAGGAATCAATCATCAACTAACTTTTGCAATCTCACTTTATACAGGCCGAGGATAATATTATCATTTGAGGCTTCGGCAAGGTCCAATAAATTTTTATGAGCAGTGCAGATGAAGAAAAATTAGGCAAACAACAAATTGAATTCAATAAAATAAACATTTAATACACAGTTATAGAACATGTACATTTAAGCATAATTTTCTAAGCAAGATAATCTAATTGAACAATATTCAAAATATCTCTGAGACACTAGTAGCCTCTCGGTTTGGTTTAAAGATTGAAGTTAAATTTTCAGATCTTATTCTCCAACACTTAAATACTATTATCTCAACTTGTCTCTATTCAATGAGATAATTCAATTCTTTTATACATCTACTTAGTTCAAATACTCTTAACAAACATAAAACATTAGGCATTAAACATTCAGCTGTCAATTCTATATTCTTCCGAAAAATTGAAAATGGTTCACACAGTTCAATGTTCCAGAATTTTACAGTAATTATTCTTAAAGTAGAAATCTCTAATTCTCTCTTACTCAACAAATGCTTAATTTAATTATGGGGCAGTTATCATTTCAAGGGGGGAAACACTTTAAAGCTACATACTTTGGCTATTTTTAGCAGAACACCACAGTTAATGTTAAGATATATCCGGCAAAGCTAACTCTTATTTCTTCACGCTGAAATATAAAAAAGACTGCTCTTACTGGGTTACACCTTTTACACACTGGATTCACTATAGGCTCACTTAAAACTGTAGTTAACTATTACTTTGAAGTAACACTATTCAAAAGAAATCTTCACTATAATAACTGAAGTATTAAACAGAGTTTCACAAGTCTTGATGCACTCGTTTTAGGTAATCTACTTATTCCTTATTTTCTTCTATGCATTAAATTCAGCTTTGCACTATTCTTCCTCAAAGCAATTGGAATTCATCGTAATTTTAGAATTCCATAGAAATATTCCGAATTGCCTATTAATTTCCAGTCCTTTCTTAATCTATTTACGGCATTTCCAAATCCCCTTACTGCCACCCGTTACTTCACTCCTTGCTGTCCTGAATGCTTCTCCTCCTCTCTTTACTTTCGTTTTCCAATTAAATACGTTCATTCTTCCCACCAAAATACGATTCTAACCAGTTCAGCTTATATCTACTGGCTTCTCTCCATATGCATGGCCTTTTCACATTCTAAACACGCGCTGACTAAAAACAAGCTCCGTTTCTCCTTTAGCAGCCAATCAAATCCAATCAGAAGAATTACAGAAAATCATGCTTACATAGAGAAATAAAATAAAAGAATATTTTGCAATTCATATAATATACATTTAAATTTACTTACACGCAGTTTCTCATAATAAATTTTACAGAATAAACTAAATAAAATGAATGACATATTTATATAGAGCATTTTCATTATTATTAGATATTCTAAGATTAAATAATTAATGAATAACAAACAAAACTCAAAGCATTTATATGAATAATATATTGCAAGCAAGAGACTTCTTCTTCTGCAGCTTCTCCCACTTAAGGTGGGGTCACTGTTGATGATGAGTCTCCTCCACATCCTCCTGTCTTGGGCTGTCACCACATCCAAGTTCTTCATCCTCAAGTCCTCTTCTATCAGCTCCCTCCATCTCTTCTTTGGCCACCCACGCTTCCTCCTTCCTTGCACATCCATCTGCATCACCCTTCTTCCCACATATTCGTCCTCCCTCCTCATCACATGACCAAACCATTTCAACCTTGCCTCCTGTATCTTCGCTCCTAAGTTCGTAACTTTCACTGTTCCCTTCACATAGTCATTTCTCTGACGATCCTTTCTGGTCACACCGCACATCCACCTAAGCATTCTCATCTCTGCTACTTCCATCCTGCTGATGTTATTTTTCCTCAGGGCCACAGTTTATATAGCATACGTCATAGCTGGCCTCACTACTGTCCTATAGATTTTGCTTTTCAGATTGATCGGCACCCTCTTATCGCATAACACTCCAGCCATCTCCCTCCAGTTCCTCCAACCCGCTTGTATCCTGCATTCCACTTCCTTCTCAGCTCCTCCATCTTCTTCCACTGTTGAACCTAAGTATCTAAAATCCCTCACCTTCCTGATGACATTTCCTTCCAGGTCTGTCTGCGGCCCACTGTGCAACACATATACTCTGTCTTACTTCTGCTCAGTCTCATACCTCTCTCTCTCTTCCAGTACTTTTCTCCATCTTTCCAGTTTAGTTCCCCGCTTCTTCTCATGCATCTGCACACAGCAAGATGTCATCTACATACAACATTGTCCAAGGCGCATCTTCTCTCACCTCCTCCGTCACCACCTCCATCACAATGTTAAACAGAAATGGACTTAATGCTGACCCTTGATGCAAGCCAACTGTTACTTGAAAACTTTCTGTCTGTCCCAGACAGGTCTGAACACTTGTCTCCACATTTCTGTACATCTCCTGCACCAACCTGACGTTCTTCTCCAGAACCTTCTTCTCCCTCAGACACCTCCAGACTTCTTGCCTTGGCACGCTATCGTATGCTTTCTCCAGATCAATAAATGCCAGATGTAGCTCCCATTGTTTCTCTCAAAACTTTTCCATCATCTGCCGTAACCCAAAGATAGCATCTGTTGTTGATCTACCAGGCATAAAGCCAAATTGTTCCTTTGCAATCTCCACCTCCTTCCTCAATCTTCCATCAAGACCCCTTTCTAGGATTTTCATTGTGTGGGACATCAACTTTATTCCTCTGTAATTTTTACAGTCTTGTGCATCCCCTTTACCCTTGTAGATGAGAACAAGCGTACTCTCCCTCCATTCCTCAGATATATTACAAGCAAGAGACTAACAACAAATAACATTTACAAGTCTTGCTTATAACATGGTAGATTATGTTAAATGTTAATGAAGTATTAAAACATACAAAATATCTTCATTCACAATTTAACAATAGCAAATTATTAATTGTTTTCTTTCGCAACAGATTTTACAGTGGTATCTCTCAGATACAATTTACTATCAAATCTCACACACCTCTACATAACATGTGTTAAATCAAACTGACTTCAATTTTCTAGCGAATAACGCTTTCAGCGAATTTTTTCTGAGATGATTTTTCCCTGCGATAAATTTTCCCCTCAATGAGTTTTCCTGTTGATGAATTTTCCACCTGCAATGAATTTTTCCTGTGATCAATTTTCCTACGATGAATTGTCCATGAACCGCTATCGCAGTGACGTTGCGGGCCCATTTCAGTTGGGTGTGCTGTCGTGACTTATGTGACCCATGCTACAAAATTCAACTCAGTTTGACCATATGATTGCATTTTTATCAATGTATGAAAGTTTTAAGAGTGTAGAACACATCAGTGGTCATCTTAATTGATCTAATGCAATTAATTGTAGAGTAACTTTGAATACTTTCATTTATCATTTAATTGTAATCAAATCTGTGCAGAGTGAGGGACAATGTGTTATTTTTAAGATACTGTATATTAGGAAACAATAATGAAGAGAATGTTATATTTGATTGGTATATTTGAATTACTCAAAGGTATAAAATTTGGAAGGGGAGGATGAGGCTTACCTCCTTCCACTACAATACTGTTTCCCATTATAAATGTGGACAAAAAAGTTATAAATTTATTGAAAATTATATATTAAAAACTTGTCTATATTATATATAAAAACTTGCCTACCACGTCAGTTCACACCTCAAGCATGCAAAACAGATGAAACTCAGAAAACAAAAACAGCAACTAATGACAAATGATAACATTTGATTGGATTGGTTAAAACAATAACCAATCGCAGCTTCTAGGTGCTATTGTCTTAGGGCTTACCCTGCCTCGCCTTTTGAGTGGTTTAAAACTACTAAAATGCTAAGAATTTGACCTGTTGTGCCATCTATACATCTTATCAAAGGGCTCAAAGATGTATGTATTTTGAATGGACATCCAGGCTATTAATGCAAATGTGATGCAATGTTTACACATTGAAAAGCATCCTCTTCATGAAGCATTAGTATATTGTGTTTACTTTTAGAATCACCACGAAGTCTGGAAACAATTAGGAGAGTCTTTAACAGGAATAAATGCAAAAATATATCAGTTATATTGCTATTCGGTGGATGAGCACCGCACATCTAGCACATCCTAAATTTTTGCCCCTGATATATAAACACAATCAACTCACTATATCAGAAATACCATTATAGCAAGCTATTAGAAAATCCCAATCAAAATCTCTCGGCTTTATAGCAAATTATCCACTATAATAAACTATTTCTGTATTCCTAAAAGTTTAATATGGCAGCTGTACCATGAATCCCCCCCCCCCTAGTTTTTACATTAAAACATTTTTCCGGGAAACTTACCCAGATATAGTTGTGACAAAAACAATATAAAATCTGAGATGGTCTTTTTTTCATAAATGTTCTAACAGAAGAAGCCATTTCCCTAGTAGAAAAACCTTCTCCTAGGTATAACTGCTTCACATTTTTGAGTTCTGAAAGCTATGTAATATTTTATTGGAAATAAAACTCTTAAATCTGATAGGAATTCTGAATATTACAGAACTTTACTGATAGTATAAAAAAAACAAAAAAAAAAAAAACAATCATAATGTAAAAAATAAAATCTAAATAATGCAAAATTTCAGAGGTTTAAATTTATAGATTAAAATTTATAGTGGTTTCATGAATTAAAAAAAATGACTGACCTTAATTACAACAATAGCCTCTTGTACAACATAATTAACTTTTGTCTGAATCAGGTCAAGCAGTGTACTGACACAACGTTCAGCAGACTGCTCAACCTTAATAGCACATCGACCTATAGCTCTAACTGCCTTCCGCACAAAGTCCACATCTACTTCAGTTGCATACCTAAAATTAAAATTATAACTTCTAAACACTAAAGAAATATTTGTTATATTTCGAATATCCATGTAAAGATATATGTTTTTTAAAAAAGTAAGTTTTCTGTAACCGGAAAATTCACCGTAAACATTTTGTATTACTTTTTGTAAATAATCAATGGATGATAAAGGTATTATATATTCATTAAAAAGGCCAATTTTTATTAAGGTTAATGTCAGTGATACATAACAATGATATCATTTTAAAATTGTGCAAATTAAAAGAGATGTTGCATAAATAATTAACTTTTTGCTGCAGATCGTCAATTAAACAAATCCATCAGTAACATCGATCATTCGAAAAAATGCTAATGCTGTGAAGCATTTAATTTTCGTGTTGAATTCAGTATCTGTTTGATAGCGTAACTTCAAACCAATGGCAACAATTTTGCGATATAGATTTTGTACCATATGAAATAAACAACCTGTTATATTTATGACCTTTTTTCTTGACCACTAGTATTAGCAAATTAAAGACTTAATTCGGTATGTTAGTCAAGTAAATAATTGTTTAATATCCGACTAGTTTCACTGACTAATATCTGTCAGCATTTTCAGGGATACACTGGTAAGCAGTGGAAAGTAACAAAAACTAGGAAACTAACGACAATTCTAAAAATTATATAAAGTTATCACTGTGCATGATACAATAAGCATGTCGCAAGTACAACGTTTTATTTGTTGAGATATTTATTGTAATTTTCATGAAAGTTCATTTCTTTTTGGTTAAATGATCTAATCAGAGTTTTCCATATATCTGGTAGGATTAGGCCTTGATTCTTATTTAAGTTACTTGTTGAATGGGCGACTGTAGCAGCTTCTTTGAATGTTCTGGAATGGTAGTTCTCTTCTATGTAGGGCATATGACTCGTATCCCATTCAATATTATGGTTGGTAGAAGCTAAGCGGGAAGAAAGGCCTGATATATCTTGTCTGTTATTCCTTACATAGCCTATGTGTTTCTTTCTTTCTTGTTTCAAAACTTCTAGATGTCTGTCTGATGTAATTGATGCCACATGAACAGGGTATGCTGTAAATTCCAGAGTATTTGTAGAAAGGATGGCTATCTTTCGGGGATCTTATAAACTTTTGAATGGTCTCAATAGTTTGAAGGTTACTCTGATATTGTATGGTTTTAGAAGAAGAGCTAATTTTTTGGATATGGTACTAACAAATGGATTTTTTATAGAGCTGATGTATTGGATCCCCGAAAGATAGCCATCCTTTCTACAAATACTCTGGAATTTACAGCATACCCTGTTCATGTGGCATCAATTACATCAGACAGACATCTAGAAGTTTTGAAACAAGAAAGAAAGAAACACATAGGCTATGTAAGGAATTGTAGGGTAGCCATTTTGGGATAGATCTCTGGATATTTTCATCAATTCTTCTTGTAAGTCGCCAGGGTCTGTGGTACACTGTATAGTTCTTTTTTTAAGCATATGGATAATGCTGAGTTTCTGGGATATGTGGTGAGATGAGTCGAAACGGAGGTAGCGTCCAGTGTTGGTAGGTTTTCTATATACCGACAGGTTGATGCTATTGTCAGTTTGTTTCTTAATAAGGACATCTAGGAATGGAAGTTTATTATCTTTTTCTAGTTCCAATGTGAACTTGATAGTGTTGTGGAAGCAATTAATTTTGTTTAGATAATCCATTAGTTCTTCTTTTTTGTGATTCCAAATGATGAAGATGTCATCAACGTACCTAAACCATGTGGTTGGTTTAGGGGTAATTTGAGAAAAATTTGAGTTTCCAAATTTTCTAAGAATAGGTCGGCACAAGAAGGAGAGAGAGGGCTACCCATGGCTAATCCAGCAAGTTGTTTGTAGTAGGTTTTTTGCCATGTAAAATAATTCGAAGTTAAACAATGCTTGAACAACTTGGTGATGTTTGGTAGGAACAAGTTTTCTAAGATGTCGATGACTTCTGAAACTGGAATATTTGTGAATAGAGATGTGACATCCAGTTTAGCCATATTATTATCTTCAGAGATATGGGTGTTTTTTAATTTCTCCAAGAAATATTGTGAGTTCTTGATATAAGAATCCATGTTGTGAATGTGTTGTTGTAACATTTTGGCTAGATATTTTGATAGTTTGTAAGTAGGGGAATGGATACCACTACTATTGGATGTAGTGGGGTACCTTCTTTATGGATTTTGGGAACACCATATAGTCTTGGAATTAACAGATGCATAGATTTTAGTTTTTTGATTAAGTCCACAGGCCAGTTGGTCATATCACGTAATAGTTCATTGGTATCAAGATGGTTTTTGTGAGTAGGATCTGCGTTAAGAACATCATAGACAGATGTGTCCGATAATAGATTATTGATCTTTTTTTCACATTCCTTAGTATTTAAGATGACAGTGTTGTTGCCCTTGTCTGCTCTACAGTATAATGATTTCTTTGTTGTTCTTTAATTTGAGTAGTACTTTTCTTTCCATAGTGCTAGAGTTGGTGTGAGGATTAAGCTGCTTTGTTGCCACCTTCTATTAATGGTTCTAATCATTTTGTACTCCTCCCTAGTTTTATGCTCTCCATAGTACTGTTCTATATTATTGCATTGGACTTCTAACCATTTCATCTTATCCGGCTGACTGCTTTTTTTCACCTCATTACACTTTTTTCTATATTGCTCCTCTATTCGTTCTGATGTATTTCTTCTTATCTTCAAGATTCTTTTCTCCTGTACTAACTTCAATGCTTCTTGTCTAATCCATTTCTTTTTGATCTTCTCCTCTTCTAGTACTGTTTCTTCAACTGCATCTTCTATCGCCTTCGTTACTCTTTTTACTCTTAGATTCAAATCTTTTTCTTTGTCTACACTCTTAAATTTCTCCTCTAATACTGTTCTGCACCTTCTTCCTATTTCTGTTTCACTTGTTCTTGCTCTCTTCATTTCTGATGATGGGGTTTATATTTTCTTTTTTAATGTCAACTTAATGTTTGCAATCACTAAACTATGATCTGAGTCTATATCCGCTCCTTGAAAAGTTCCACACTGATGTTATTCATCTTCTTTTAATCATATTGATGGTTTTCCTATCATTTGATAGGAAATAATGGAATCTTGTGTTACAGATCATCATATAATGGTCCACAGCAAATTCTAACATTTTTTCACTCATTCGTTTCTTTCTCCAAAATCATATTTTCCCATGACTCTTTCCCAACCATCATTATATATTCCGACTTTGGCATTCCAATCTCCTTCAATAATTAGTACATCTTGTTTTGGTATTGTTTCTATTGTCTCCGTCAGATCTTTATAAAATAAGTCAATATCCTCATCTGTGCTGTCAGATGTGGGTGCATATATCTGGACTATTGATATATTAAATGGTTTTGCTTGAAATCTTGCTGCTATGATTCGTTCATTGACTGGTTTGTGGCCTGAGAGTGCCTTTCTAGCTTTTTTGTTAAGAAGGAAACCAACTCCTGCTTTATGCTTGGTGTCATGCCATGATCATATGACTTCGCATCTATTTATCTTTCCTGCTAATATCCATTGCAACTCTGCCAGTCCTAGTATATCACACTGATATCTCTTCATTTCCTTGCGAAGTAATTCTAGTTTTCCTGCCATCCAAAGTGTCCGTACATTCCATGTTCTACTGATAATAGTTCTGTTAGTTTCAGTTATGTTGCCTTTTGGTATTCCACTTTTTGATCCAACCCCTGGCAACCAAAACAGAATACAGTTAAATACAAAAAAAGGCAAAATATTGATGAATAAAGTTAAAATTGTACAGCGATGAACAAGGTACCATAGTGAGTTATATGAAAAAAGCTAGATTTAGATAGTGTTGGGAAACTGACTGAAGAATTGAAGCAGATATCACCACTAGGTAATGAGTATGATATGGAATCGCTTGATTGGGATCGTGGGCCTTGTTGATCCGGGCGACATCCGAGCCAGCATGTTGTAGCTGTTGATCATATATGCATCGGATAACAATTGTTTTTTCTTTACGGTCAGAGAATCGACCCTCCTCCTTTATCCAGGCTTGGGATTGGCATGAGACCCCTAAGGATTCCATGATGGCTTTTTGCTTTGCTTCCTGGCAAATCAGAATTAACTTACAGCAGATTATTCAACCATTAATGTTTCGGGATCTAATGATGAATAAGATCCCGAAACGTTAGAAAAAGCATTGATAGTTGCTTTCTCAAAGTCAACCATTAATGTTTCAGGATCTTACTTTCAGCATCTGTTTGATAGCTTAACTTCAAACCAATGGCAACAATTCAACATGAAAATGAAATGCTTCACAGCATTGGCATTTTTTCCAATGAGCAATGTTACTGATGAATTTGTTGAATTGACGATCCGCAGCAAAAAGTTAATTATTTATGCAGCATCTTTTAATTTGTACAATTTTTAATGATTTCATTATGTTATGTAACACTGACATTCACCTTAATAAAAATTGGCCTTTTTAATGAATTTCTAATACCTTTATCATCCCATTGATTATTTAAAAATTAATGCAAAATGTCTTACAACATAAATGTTTACGGCAAAATTGTTGTGCCGAATTTTCCTATGGCAAAAAAATGTTTACGCTGAATTTTCCTATAACCAAAGTTTTCACCTTTTCTTTAGTTAAAAGTCAGATGCCAAGTAAACACATTATGTGTTAGCTTTGTTCTGATGTGTGTGTTCTGAAATAAGGTCTCAAAAATGGAGGATGATTACAACTCAGGTCAGATATTGCACAAAATGAGGGGGTAAATCTTTCACATGAAGTATCTAATCTTATGAAATTATATGAATGGTAATACTTCCTCACATCGCCTTCCCATATAGTCCTGACACAAATTCTCCAGACTTCAAGTTATTTCCACAAGTTGAAAGAATGACTATGATAAATGCTTCACTATCATTAACGAGGTTTATGCTGCAGTAACCAGATGTATGAAATATCTCAACAAAAAAAAAAAGTTTCCTGAAAGGAATACAAGACTTACCCAAAAATGAGGCAGCAGTAATAAGGAAAAATGAAGATTATACTGAAGGCATGTAAATTTATTTAGTTAAATAAATTTTTAGATTTAACCATAGGAATACAATGTACAGAACTTTGAAATGATTCTTGTAAATAAGATCATAGAAATGTAATCAAAATGATAAATTATCTATAAAAGCAGAATTATTATTATTATTATTAAGAGAGAGACCTCCAGGGAGGCAGGGACTCATTGAGGGAGGCCAAACACTACACCAGTGTTTCTCAACCTTTTTGCCCTTGCAGAACCCTTGAAATAATATCCATGTTGTAGGGAACCCCTACATAATAATTATTATATATCATTGTTAGTATCTTTCTTTATTATTTATGAATTTAAAGATCATAAGGAAAACAAATAATAAGTGCTATAATAACTTTAAGCTTATTTGTAATTTTCAAAATAATAAGATAAATCGGAGCTTGGCCGTTTGGTAGTATTGAAGCAGGAGTTAAGCCAGAAGGCAAAGCTGGCTGTCTGCAATACAGTCTATGTCCCCATCCTCACCTATGGTCATGAGAGTTGGGTAATGACCAAAAGAATGCGGACACGAATCCAAGTGGCTGAAATGAGGTTCCTTCGAGGGGTTGCGGGGCTGACAAGACTCGACAGAGTCAGAAGCTCTATAATTTAGGAAACCCTCAATACTCAACCGCTGCTTCTCCGTGTTGAGAGATCACAGTTACGTTGGTATGGGCACCTGGTCGGAATGCCACAAGAGAGGCTCCCTCAGCATGCCCTCTTTGCCACGCCAGAGGGTGGGAGGCCACGTGGAAGGCCAAGGACTCGTTGGATAGATTATATCCAAAACCTTGGGTGGACACGTTTGGGAATCCCACCAGAACACCTGAGCTTGGTGGCAGAGGATTGTGACCATTGGAAGTTCCTCTTGCAGCTGTTGCCCCCACAACCCAATTAGGAAAGGTGGGCCTTGAAGATGTACGTATGTATGTATAAGATAAATCAAAGTAAAATGACATATAAACAAAAATATGTGCCAAAGAATTGTTATTTTTGAAACAAATATGAATAATAAAGTTTAATTTTCTAATGTGAAACCTGTGCTTGTCTTCTGGTACACAAATACTTAATTCGGGATCAGATTTTAGATAAACAAACATGGATTTCATCTTCAACAGAAAGGAGACGATTTCTATCTTTGCTCTTAATACTTGTCAAACAAGAAAAAGCTTGCTCACACATGTAAGATGTTGAAAACTGCAGCAATATATTTATTGCTTTCCTATGAATGGTAGGATACTCTTCTTTAACAGAAATCCAGAACTTGTCCAGGGATAGGTCAGTGAATCTTATCTTGAATGTACAATCAGATTGCAGCCCACAAAGTTCTTCCTCTTCTCTTAAAGAGAAGTTCTCAGGATGAGCAGAAGATTCCGAGTATGGATCTCTCGCACAATCATATATTTGTGTTGGAAGGGATGGAAAATAATGTTCGATTTTTATGATCAGTTCTTCCAGGTGGGTTACAATAAGACTTGAAATTTGATGATATCCTTTTTTACTTTTAAGCCCCACCAGTAATTGAAACATATCAATATTCCCTTTTGCAACATGATTATTCCAAAGATTCAGCCTTCTTTTAAATCCAAGAATCTTGTCACTTGTAGTTAATATATTTTCTCCAGGGTTCTGCAGTGACTTGTTCAGCATATTAATGTAATGAAAACTGTCGACTAAATAGGCTAGCATCTGCAACCACTTTTGATCTTCAAAACACTTGGCAAAATCTTGTTTATTGTTTTCTTGAAAATATCTTTGCAATTCATCTTTTAGCTCATAAACCCTATTTAGAACTTTTCCTCTACTTAGCCACTGGATTTCTGTATAAAGCAAAAGATTTATATGCTTTTTGTCCAGGTTTTCACACAGATTTTTAAGCATTCTGGAATGAACTGGCCTTTGTTTAATGAAGTTAAGCATTTTTGTGGCATCATCAAAAACTTTTTTCAGTTCATCTCCAAGAGATTTTGACATCAACACTTCTCTGTGAATAAAACAGTGTGTTGAGACAACATCAGCATTTTCTTCTTTTACATGAGAAACAAACCTCTTATGGTGCACCATCGGCACAGATGCCAATACAGTTCTTCCAACAAAGACCTTTTGTTTTCAGATATGAGGATAAAATATTGATTATATCTATTCCTCTGCTTGTCTTAGGTAATTCTTTACAACAGAGAAAGTTTTCTTGAATTTCACTCTCATTATCAAATCTTACAAAAGCTACAGTGTAACAGTTATTGGTAAGATCTGATGACTCGTATTGGTTGGTATATGATTGGTAAGATCTGATATTATTATTATTTGACACCCTGGAGGTGTCAAATAATAATAATAATATTAATAATGTGCATCACTGCTTGCATCCATCAAAACCTGATTTGTTATTCATTACTGAACTCCATCTTTCCCATACTCTACACCTACTGTACATATTAACTATCCAACTATTTTCTGTACTCCTTTCCATAAGAACTGTGAAGCATATGCATTTGTCATATATCTGACATTCCATGCCTCAGATTATTAAACCTTGAATCTCTTAGCTCAAGATTTCCTTACCTCACTTTGATTTTATTTGCTGTCTTTTCACACTCTAATTCTGATCAAATTGATCTGTTTGATTATTTATTTCTGATGGTTGATTTTCTGATTTTCATAATTCAAATTAGTTTCCTTGTCTACCTTCAGAGATCAAACTGGAGGATATGCAGAAACATCTGCTCTTAGTAATAATCTAACAGAAATTATATTGTCCATCTAATAACCAGAACAGAACACTTGATATTCTCAAGATTTTAGAAACACCCTGAAACTTCACTTAAGCCTGGTTTACCTCTGAATATACTGTAGATGTTAACTCTCATCTTGGAACCTTCTCCATGTTTCCTTCTCTATAAATCAAACCAATCTTAGCCTTACAGGATGAACAATTGGGATTACCTATGAGAGTTCTACATGGGAATTTTTTTTTCCCCCATGGTCTAATTACTGTTTCCAAGTTCCCAATCCAAATCTTCTTTCACCAAATGACTGAAATAATGTTTACTAGAACAATGGTCTTCATTTCTCACTTACACAAACCCCTCAACCACTATCAATCATCATTCTCTAACAAGTATCTCAAAGCAGCTCAGGACAAAAAATTCAGCATATTTTAAATGACTTGAATCAAAAATCCAGCAAGAATCCATCCAAATAAGAAAGAGAAATTTACACATACCTTTATCTGGGTATTGTGGCTTTTCTTCTTTCTGCGATGTCCAAAAACTACCGAGTGTGTGGAGGGGGGGGGTAGGCAATTTGGGAGAATTAAATTAGAAAAACCCGGGTTTTTTTCAGTAATATATATATAAACATATATATATATATATATATATATAAACCCCCTCCTTATATAGGGAGGGGCCCCTCTCTATATAAGGATGGGGCGACATATATACACAACAATAGCGACGTTTTTCGTCGCTATTGTTCTTATATAGGGAGCGACGTCACAACAATAGCGACGAAAAAGGTATGTGTAAATTTCTCTTCCTTATGCTACATATACTTTTTGGTAAACTTACATCTACAATGCCCTAAGAATCTGTGAGTAAATAGCCAATGACATTTAAACAGGGGGGGCACTCCTAAATTGAAGCAGGCAAAATAGCCGTAATTATAATAATAACATTTTATTTATTATATATAATACATACTAGTCAGTTATATATTGACCATCTTTATCAATGACCTCTTGCCATCTGTCCACCAACTTCATTATGCTGCATTCATAAAATTCCTGAGGTTTACTGGCGAAAAACTGATTCAGGTGTCTTTTGACAGCCTCCTCATTAGCGAAGGTTTTCCCGGTCAGAGAATTCTGCAACGATCGGAGTAAGTGGTAATCAGAAGGTGCCAGGTCCAGTGAATACGGAGGATGTGGCAAAACATCCCGGCCAAGACGTAACAATTTACTCTGGGTTGTTAACGATGTGTGGGGTTGTCATGGTGAAAGACAACTCCTTTCCGATTGATTTGCCAATTCAGGACGCTTTGTGCTAATTGCACGGGCCAGTCACGTTAACTGTGAGCAATAGATAGTTGAATCAATCGTTCTGCTTGACGGTAACACCTCATAGTGGACAACACCTTTATAATCCCACCACAAGCGTGATCTTCTTTGGGTGCAATTCCACTTTCGAGGTTGTTTGCGGCTGTTCACTCTTGTGCCCCCATGATCTTTTACGTACCACGTTATCGTACACGACCCATTTTTCATGTCCCGTAATCATCCACTTTTAAAATGGGTCATTTTATTGGCCTCAGTCAATTCATGCAGCACCCAAACATTGAGTTTTGAAATATATCCCAGCTTGTGCAAATGGTTTTCAATGCTTACATGGGATATGTTCAGTACTGCAGCAATCTCCCAAACTGTTTGTGAGGATTTCTGTTAACGATATCCTTCACAGCACTCGAATCAACCTCGGTCGGGCGACCCTCACAAGGCACATCACTGACATCGAAATCTCCAGAACAGAATTTTGCAACCGCTTTTGGCATATGCATTCTGTTAAGGCACCATCCCCATATACGCTGCATATTTTTTTATGGGCCTCTGCAGCTCGTTTGCCTCCTATATAAGGACGGGGCAATATATATACGCAACAATAGCGACGTTTTTCGTTGCTATTGTCAAGTGGCGTAAACTTGTACTAATGCGTAAACTGAGCAAACTTATTTGCCAACTCAACATATTTTTTTTTGTATTTAATTTATTTTTACATAGTCTGGAAACCCTGCTCTAGAGACCAAATGCAGACCTTTTTCAAGCACTTCAGGCCTCCAATAAGTTGGAAAAGGAGTACATGGATTACTGTGTAGTCCTTTCCTCTTCTTCATCTGACAACCATAGTGTCCAAAAGATTCAGGCTCCAAGATCTCTCATGAGTGATGTCTTAAACAATGGTCTCTTTATTGCTCCAGTGGAATAAAAATTATCTAGTGAATTCTAGTACCACCAGTGCAAAATCCTGTTTTATTTTGCTGAAGAAAAATCTCACTCCCCTCTCCCTTTTGATATTTCATTCAGTAGAAATCACTTTTCTCTTCTTGGTCAATACTATCTGGAAGGAGGAAATCCACCTATTAGATAACTCCTTTCTCTTTCTCTCTCATAAACTTCCTCGAATCACTATAGAGGTACTGTAAAATAGGAGTGAAGCCCTTTTTGTTCTCTTTCAGGAATTTGCTAATAATATTTTTGTTGATGTATGCACTTTGTTCAAAAATCTAGAAAGCTGATGAGTCCAGATTGAATTTCTTTGTGACAAAATTCACTTTTCTACAGGATAAAGTTTAGTTGGAATCTTAAGTGCTACTCAATAATTTAAGCCTTCCCAAAAGCAGCATTACCAAAGGAGTAAAAATAGCTCTTTTCTTTTAGAGTTGCACGGTAATCAGCATTTTAGAAATTATGGACTTTACAACCTTGTTATAAATAACTCTCTTAATTTCCCGACGTTTAGATCTTCATATTAAGATCGTCATCTGGAGCATATACAAATATACAGGACAAGCTGAGTTACATTACATACAGTAAGCTAGAGAAACAATGATCTGATCACAGGTTATTCTACTGTCATGACCACTAGTGGAAAAAAAAAATATAAATTAATTAATTATTTAGAAACTACATCACGCTAAATTCTATTTATGATAACATGAGCAAACATTCTTTCTTATAGTTTTCTTTCAGTAACAATGATGTCCTATTTTTAGCATTACAATTGTTATTTTTTGATTTAGGATCCTGGATTATCTACAATCCTGTTTATAGTTACTCTTAGAGAGGCAGGTTCCGTGGGTCGAATATGCGCCTTCCATATGTTCAGGATTTTTAGACCATTATTTTTCAGATTGGGGCGGTTGATAATCTCACAGGTTCCTTAAATTTTTGTTCATACCATGTTTTGGTGTGAAGTAAACAATTGGTGCTTTTCCAGTCAATTCTATGTAAGGTGTTCAAGGGCATGATCAGAAAGGCCAGCTTCACCATAGTTATTATACTCAATGTGTCGTTCATGTTCTTTTTGTCTGATAGGAATTGTGCATCCTGTTTCCCCTATATATGGTATGTTACAGGTGCAATAAATACGGTATACTTCAGGGTGAGCCAGCGGAAGGAGTGGGTCTTTGGATGAATTGAGCAAGCTTTTTAATTTTGCAGGAGGTTTAAAGTTGGTTTTGAGGTTGTATTTTTGTAGTATTCTGTTTATTTTATCTGATGTCCCTTTAATGTAAGGAATGGTTACAGTTTTATTGTAGTCTGGTTTATCTTTATTTTTTATTGAGGTCTTGTAGAGAATTTTGCTAACAGTGTTTTCGCTGTAACTATTTTTTTAGAAAAGTATTGCTGATAACTTTAAATTCGTCTTTCAGTGCATGTTCATTGGAGCAGATCTTCAAAGCCCTGTTTTTCAGAGTATTAATGACACCTAGTTTTTGTGTTGGGTGGTGGTAGGAGTTTATGTGTATATATTGGCCAGTATGTGTCACTTCGCTTTCCTTCACTGTTTACCGGTTTCCAGTAAACAGTGAAGGAAAATGTCTAGTGTCTCGTGGCCATGAGACCAGATCGCAAAAACATCATCAACTTATCTAAGCCAGACTTTGGATTTTAAAGGAGAGGAATCTGAAGCATGTTGCTCAAAATGTTCCATATAAAAGTTAGCATATGGGAGGGGGGGAGTAGTGGCAAGCCCATGGCTGTGCCTTCTTTTTGTAGGTAGAAAAGCATTTTGCCATACAAAATAACCAGAATGTAATACATGCATAAAGAGCACCGTGATATCTGGAGGGAATTTGTTCTGTAAAAGAGGGATTGTGTCATTGATTGGGACATTCATAAAGAGGGCAGAGACATCAAAACTGACTAATAAATCATCTTTTTCTAATGTAATGTCTTTGATTACGTTTATGAAGTGTTGTGTGTTTCTGATATAAGAGGGGGAAGGAATGACCTACCAACTTCTTGAGTGTTGCCAATAATTCGGACTATCTATGCCTTCAACTATCGGCCGGAGTGGTGCATTTTGTTTGTGAATTTACAGTAGCCCATAAATTCTCGGGGAACGAGCACAGTGCGAAGTAGTTTTTTGACCATATCTTCGGACCATGTAGTAATTGATTTAAGTAGTTTCTCTGTTTTCTTTTTTATTCTATTAGTTGGGTTGCAGTTAATGAGATGGTATGTATTATTGTCCGAGACTAGTAGATTCATTTTTTCCGAATAAGTGGTTCAATTTAGAATAATGGTGGCACTTCCTTTATCGGCTCTAGTTATTATGATGTTCGGATTTGATTTTAATGATTTCACCGCTGTTAATTCGTGTTTCGTTAAGTTGCTTGTTATTATTTTGTTATGATTTATATTTAAGATGTTGATGGTTTCAGAAGTATTTTGTCTGCTATATTATTTAGGATGAATCTTAAGCCTCTTTCAATGTTACAAATAAAATCCAGTTTGTTTACCGATCTGGGTGCAACGGCAAAATTTAGACCTTTGTTAAGTACCAAGAGTTCATCTTTGTTTAAGGCATGGTAGGATAGGTTAACTACGTTACTGTTACCTGCAGGCGATTAGTGGCTCCTGTTGTTTCTTGCTTCTGGTTGGTTGGTTGTCACTGTTTACTGTGGAGAAATCTGAATATGTCTGTTGATTTTGTCGATCTATGAAATTTGGAAATGAGATTTTCTTTCTTTGTTTGAAGGATATGGTTCGCTGTGTTGTGTGTAATCTTTTCGAGGATCATCCAAATATCTGCGTTCAAGTAACTTGAAAGTTCAGATTTTACATTTTGTACCTGGTTTTGAGTAACAGCTAAGTTCTTTCTAGTAGTCTGGATGTATTCTCTGAGCAGCACTTTCTCCGCATAGCATTCATTGCACCTTTGGTGAGGTAAATTTTCTCTTTAGTTTGATGCAATTCAGAATGATACTGCTGTCAATACACAGTTTTAAAAAAACCAGTCAATTGATCAAACCAGAAACATGAATCTTCAGCTTACCGTATTGATTGCATCGCTTATGGGTCGAATCTCCATGAATTATCATAATCCTTTCTTTTGGTGTTGCACGGTGATCAGCATTCATTTTAGAAATTATGGGCTTTACAACCGTGTTATAAATACAGGTAGCCCTCATATAACACGGACGTTAGGTTCCACAAAAATGCTGCATTATATAAATCCCATTATGCAAGACTCAGATCACATAGAAAAAGTAGGGTGTTAGGTTCCGAAATCTTTTTTTTTTTTTAAGATTATATAAACAATGACATATCGAACAAAAATATAGATTTATTTAATTCAGGTAATTCATGTAAGTTAAGAAAACATATAAACTATGAAACAAATACATAGTATAAAATTATAAAAAATTATACTTTGTACGTAAACTTCATTGCACATAATGCATAAATGTTTTAAGCAAAATAAAATAAAGTGTATATTTTAATCATCATCACTCTCTTCAAAACTAACATTTCACAGATGTTCTTTATTTACGAGTGGCCGGGCATTGTCATCACTTGAAAAATCTTGGACATCATGAGTATAATTCTCATTGCATACTTCGGCTGGTTTAATTATCAAGAAGTCAGTAATAAGACCTTGCTTACCACTATGCTGCAATTTTTTTATTAAGTTCATAATACGGAGCTAAACAAATATCCAATTGTCTCGTGAATTTTCTGGAGCGCTCCATTGAGAGATCATTATCCATAAAATAAATTTCTTGCCAAGTCCAATCCTTCTGCGAATTTCTTTAAACTGAATTCTTTAATGGATTCATCACAATCAGAATCTTGCAGAACTTTCCCCACCATTTGGTTTGACGTCATCCATTAATTGTACCAGTTCCTCCTCATTTAAATCTATTTTCCCATCAATTAATTCACTATTGAAGAGATTGGGCTCAACCTTCGTGAACTTATGAAGAAGTTTGCGTAGGATGGGTCTCATGTGCTGATCGAAACCAAATGTATCTTCAGTCTTGTTCAATTGTTACCTTGGCAGTTTACAGTGGGTGGGTTTTTTCCTATTAACAAACGCATATATAGCAAAAGCGTTCTAAGTGGCCATTACTATAAAAATAATTTTTTTTACATAAAAAAAAGAATTACATATTGTATGTAACTCACCAAAAAATAAAGTGCTCAGCTTGAGATTAACACACTTATGATTTTAAATGCGCTTTCCTGGCAGAAAACAAGACAATTTTCAACAATAAATACAGTCAACAGTAAACAATTGACGTACATATGTGCTAAAGGGTATTTCCCCCAATATAAATTCGCTACTTATAGCTACATGCGCGATACGGCAGACACAAATTTAACAAAGATAAAATTTGATTTTTAATCAAATTTTATCTTTGTTAAATCGCGCGTTGAAAAATATATGAAAAGATACAGGGTTACTACAATTTGTAGACTGTCTTATATCGAAACCGCCTTGTATGAGTACCGGGTTCAATGAGGGTTACTACAATTTGTAGACCATGTTATATGAAACCGCGTTGTATAAGTACCGCGTTCAACGAGGGTTACTACAATCTGTAGACCGTGCTATATCAAAACCGTGTTGTATAAGTACCGCGTTATATGAGGATTACCTGTAACTCTTCTAATTTTCCGACGTTTCGATCTTCTTGTTAAGATCATCATCTGGAGCATATACAAATATACAGGACAAGCTGAGTTACATTACATACAGTAAGCTAGAGAAACAATGATTTAATCACACGTTATTCTACTGGCATGACCTCTAGTGAAAAAATAAAAAATTATAAATTAATTATTTAGAAACTACATCAAGCTAAATTCTATTTATGATAACATGAGCAAACATTCTTATCTTAATAAGAAAGAAGTCTTTCGATTAAACGTCGGGAAATTAAAAGAGTTATTTGTAACACGGTTGTAAAGTTCATAACTTCTAAAATGAGTAAAAATAGACTTAAAAGAGGGGAAAAAAATACTCTCCCAACTTTCTCGGAAATAAAATATCCAAGAAAGTAATGAACTTGTCTAATAAGTTTTAGCCGGTATGTGCCCACCCATCCCTCTCAAACACATTAGTGTGTCTTTAATTTATTTTCTCCCTATGCATTGAAAAGTTTCCAGTATTGGTAGCTAGCAATGATGAAACATTTTAAACTTTGAAAAACCACTGAAAGTAATTTGCTTCTGAAGAGTAATAATTTTAGGGAGAAAACTTTAGCTGAGGTCAGTAAACAAATGAAATAGCTTGAAACAGAACAAAAGAAATGGCAGGATATAGCACACTGATGACAGAAAGCAAAGGAATAATTTATAATTGATCACTTCCAATTACAAAGAGGGAAGAGATACAAGAAAAGAACAGCATACATTAGTTGGTCTAAGCGCAAGAATTGGCACAACTGGAGTGACCATGTCAGCTTTTTTAACTGGATAGACCTAACGATGGACATTAGATCTGTCCAATTAAAAAACTGATGTGGTCACAAGGACAGAGATCTAATGTCCATCATTAGGTTTCTTTCCAATTAAAAAAGCTAACATGGTTACACCATTTGAGCCCATCACTTTTTTTCTCCCCCTTAGGCTGACTAATGGCAGCTAGCTGTAAATTGCTTGTATTCCCTCCATCGTAACTGAAGATAACCAATTAAAGTTGGCTGACTGCTGAAGTTTTCAGGTTATTTTTGATTTTAATAGTACAGACCTCTCATATTCAGTTCATTATGAAGATTTCAGATAAGTGACATTAAATTAAGTTAATGTAATTACCATTTTGAAATTTAGAAATTAATTCTAAATTTTCATTCTTATAATTTCACACTCTTCTAAGTCTGTTCTTTTTTACATAGAAGCTAAATGAGACTTAGCTTCCCCACCACCTTTCTCAAGTAGTAGTGCACTATAAAAGTGTATAAGTCAAAATTGTATGCTAATGCATGTTGGTTTACCATGGCAATCCACCATTCAATTTCCTCCACCCCGTTGCTAACAACTTTGTTGTTCAAAACTATGTGTCTATACAGCTGATTCACAATATGAATTAGCTGTATAGACACGAGATTCACAACATGAATCTCATTTAGCTTCTATATACAAATGTTAAAAACAAAAATGACTTTTTTTTTGATGAAATAATACAGTACTAAATATGAAATTACTGTATAAGATAGAAAAATAAAAATCTAGTTTCATTCTTTATTTTCTAGTTTTAATATAAAATGTGAATAATTTATTTACCATTTCAAGTCCCTTAGTACTGAACGAGAATTTCTGCTCTCATAAGGTTTCTGCCTGGTCTCTGAAGAGAACCAACCAGTTTGAAACAATTGTCAGGACAGTGAAACCCTACCAAAATGGACTAATAAAAGGCAAACATATATGCACTTGGGCAGCAGTCATGTTCTTTTAAGTAGTCTATACTAAGGCAACTCAGGGATGCCGAGGAATGCATTCCCGCAAGCTCTCTGGTCAACTTACGAAACTTATAATTTCTACATTCGGCTTTGAAATAATGTTGGATCTAATATCCACTTTGCTTATGAATAATTTATTATTATTATTATCATCATTATCCCCAGATGTCCATAGAGTCAAAGACTCATCATGGGAGGCCTCCCACCCCCATAAACAAAACCACTCTATATATCAAATACATTCACATTCCCTCAGACACCACTCTCAGGAAACACATTCCAATCATTCACCAGTCTCCATGCAAAAAACCTGCTACTCAATCCTTTACTTACATTCCTTCTTATACAGCTTCCATGACCTCTTTTTAACCTCCACCTCCCCAACATTCTATGTAAAATCTCTTCACCATTAATTTGATAAAAATCTCTTACCAATCTTACCAATGAGGCCTGGTAAGATTGGTAAGATTGGCCGAGTGGTTAGTGTATCTGCTCTCAAGCCAAAAGGCTGTGGGTTCGAATCCCACCGTGAGCATGGATGTTTGTGATTGTCTGTGAAAGTACTAGTGGTGGTAGCCAGCAGTAGATGGCGTTGGTGGAGTAGTGAGACGAGAAGTTGTAAAGTAGATGCTCTCCCTTGATGAGTCTTTGGACTCCCTGGAGGTGTGATGTAATAATAATAATAACAATTTATGTTTCTACCAACTTATCCCTCCACCTAACCACTACTCTGTAAATGCATCTTCTCAAACTTTCTTCATACTCAACATTCCAGACCAGAAATTACCTTAGTCAATCACCTCTGGACCCTTCCTAATACCACTTCATTCTTTTGAAAACACAGGTAGCCAAATCTGTGCACAGTAGTTCATATATGGAAGTGGTGTTCAACCCGTCGATCGTGATTGACAGGTCGATCGCAGAGCGATTTTTGGTCGATCTCTTGTTTATTCCTTCTTATTTACAAATCTAATTAAAACTGAAAACATAATATTTTATTTATCATTATTTTGTATTATTTTTTAATGCTCTTTAAGTGTATTGGTATTGTTTATTTCTTTTTCGTTAAAATTGTCAAATCAGTAAATTTCTTATAAGTCCGGGTAAATGAATTAATTTGGATCAGTGGAAGTCAAACAGCGAGCCGAGTGTACAATTATAAGCAAAGCACATCGTATGCAGTTCGTTTATAATCGTGTTTACTCGTAACTAAATCACACACTTCCCACTACCCACTGTTAGAATTTCGGTTGAGTTTCAGTTGCTCTAAATTTATCGCTGGACTTAACATTATTTTGTTCACTAATTGATAAGTTATAAACATTTTTAATTTTAATAAAATACTTAAAAGTTATATTTTTTTAATTTGAGGAAAAACATGAGTGTATCAAAGAAATCAAAGACGTATCATTTTCACAAGGCATGGGAAACGGATTTTTTCTTTACAATGGTAAATTGAAAGTGTTGTTGTTTGATTTTGTAATTCATCTGTAGCAATTCCAAAAAAAGGTAATATTAAGAGACATTTTCGATCGCTACATGCAAAAGATGATGAAGATTTTCCCAAAATTTCCGAAATACATAAATCAAAAATTATAAATTTCTAATTATAACTAATAATTAAAAATTTATAAATTATAAAGGGGTGCTTAAGGGTCAAAGCTGTATAACTGAGAGGAGACCTCCACATAGCCTTTAAAGGAATGCGGAGAACTGACCAGGGCTTCTGACCTAATGTCCAATCCTCACCTTCTCGTGGTGCACCCTGTTGGGTATCTACTTTGATACTGAACGAACGAGGATGAGCTGACAATTTGGGATTTAGCCGACCAAATTGTATTCTTATTGGTTAAACCAAAATAAAAAATGATGGTACAACATGACAAAATTTCATGCCGGCTGGGGTGTCGCCCGGTTAAACAAGGCCCCTGTTGTTTTCGCCAGGGAACCAGGGCGAACAGCGAAAAGTCAGCTACTGGAACAAATCTTAAAACAAACCCCAACTCAACATCCCCAGAGTTAAAGATCGGTACTATCAACATAAGAAGCCTGAATGGCAAAGAAATGGAGTTAGCTGAGGAATTAGATAAGTACCAGATCGACATAATAGGGGTGACTGAAACAAAAAACACCAAAACTGGTGAGATCTTTCTGAGCAATAAATACAAAATGTTATATTCAGGCAATGACAATCAAGGAAAAGAAGGAGTAGCCATAGTATTCAACACAAAATACGAGGCTAATCTTCTTGAATGGCAGTCAGTCTCAAGTAGAGTAATGTGGGCAAATATGAGAATGGGGAACTGGACAATGAGACTTATTTGTGCTTATGGTCCCACAGAAGGTTCTACTAAGGTAGAAGTGGAGGAATTTTTTGAGGCTTTAGAAAAAGCAACTGACACAATGAAAAAGGAAAAGTTGGTCCTTGTTGGGGATCTAAATAGTAGAGTAGGAAATGATTGTGAGACATACAAAAATATTTTGGGAAAATTTTGAGAAAAGAGCAAAGCTAATAATAATGGCAAATATCTGTTGGATTTCTGCTCAGGACATGGACTGGTTATTACTAACACCATGTTCCAACATAAAAATGTGCACAAATTCACATGGAGAGAAGAGGCTAGGAATAAGAAAAGTCTCATTGACTATGTTATTGTTGATAGTGATGTTTTCTCTCTGGTGCAGGACACCAGAGTGTACAGAGGATTTGAAATTGGAAGTGATAACTATTTAGTCTTGAGCAGGATAAAATTGAATTTCATATTGAAAAGAATAACATGTAAGAAAGTTTTAAAGCGAATAAAAGTTGAGCAGCTCTCAGATGTGAACTGTAGACTAAAATACAGAAATATTATTGAAAAGAAAATGAAAGAGTTTGAGAACAGGAATCAAACCTTGCAGATTCAGTGGCAAACTCTGAAGGAAACATTAATTGATTCTGCCAGAGAGGCATGTGGTGAGGTTGTGTGCAAGGATAAAAAAATCAGAACTCCCTGGTGGACACAGGAAGTTAAAGAGGCAGTGAAGGAAAAGAAGAAAGTATATCAAAAGTTCCTGGCAAATAAGTCAGCTTTTACTCTTACAGAATACAGAGACAAATGTAAGAAAGCTAAACAAAACTAGCTAAACAAAAGTCATGGGAGGACTTTGGCAAGAATATAGAAAATAAATATCAAGAAGGTGTCAAAATATTCTGGAGGTTGTTGAAGAAGCTTAGGAATGGAGGAAAGAGTGCTGTAAAAGGAATTAGAGATGATAAAGGTGAAATGAAAACAGGAGAAAAAGATATCCTTGAAGTATGGAGTA
Source organism: Typopeltis vanoorti (assembly GCF_054136105.1). Classification (NCBI taxonomy): domain Eukaryota; kingdom Metazoa; phylum Arthropoda; class Arachnida; order Uropygi; family Thelyphonidae; genus Typopeltis; species Typopeltis vanoorti. Next base: position 2,051,917 of record NC_143571.1, read on the forward strand.
ATTACTTTGAAAAACTGCTAAATGAAACAAGCAGTGATGACAGCACAGTGATAAAAAACACTGACCAGGCATGCAGTCAGGAATACATATCCATACTTGAAGAGAAAAAGCCATCAAAGGCTTGAAATGTGGAAAGGCAGCAGGAGTAGATGATATTCGACCAGAAATGCTGAAGTATGGTGGTATAAGAGTCTTACAGTGGCTGCACTGCATAGTTCAGAAAGCCTGGACAGAGGGACAAATTCCCGATGATTGGAGTAGAGCTCTCATAGTACCCATATATAAAAAGGGAAATAAAACTGAATGTGAGAATTACAGAGGTATTTCCCTACTGAGTGTTCCTGGCAAGATCTATGCAAGTATACTTGAGAAACAGTTGAGAAGAATTGTGGAAGAAAAGCTTGGTGAAGAACAAGCTGGATTCAGGCCAAATAGAGGCTGTCAGGATCAGATCTTCACTTTACGACAAATAGTCGAGAAAGCATGGGAATATAACAAAGATCTGTATTTAAGTTTTGTCGATTTGGAAAAGGCATATGACAAGGTGCCAAGAGAGAAGCTATTCAATACGCTGCAGTTATATGGTGTCAATGGGGCATTATATCAAGCAATACTTAGTCTTTATTTGAGTTGTGAGTCAGCAGTTAGAATTGAAGGAAGTACAGGAAGATGGTTTAATGTTAAATCTGGTGTGAGACAAGGATGTATATTATCCCCTTTGTTATTCATTATCTATATGGATCACATTATGAAGGAATGTGGTATTAAACCTGATATCAAAATTGGAGATGTTAATGTCAGCTCTTTGCTTTATGCGGATGATGTTATACTTCTAAATAAATCCGCTACAAGTCTGCAAGATTCTCTGACTAAATTGAATAGCTGTTGTAATAGATATGGTATGAAGGTCAGCAATAAAAAGACAAAGACAATGAAAATAGGCAGAATCATTGAAAATGTGAACTGTGTTGTGAATGGAGAACCTGTGGAACAAGTAAAACATTTCAGCTACTTAGGCACAATTTTTACTGAAGATGGTAAACTAAATATAGAAATAGACAACAGAATCAGCAAAGCTGGTATCGTGGGAAGTCAATTGAATAAATTCATATGGAATAAGAAAGAAATTAGTCGGAACACTAAATTAGCTGTATACAAGACTGTGTTCAAACCAATTTTAACTTATGGATCTGAGAGCTGGGTCAGAAGTAAAACACTTGACCAAAGACTAGAGACCGCAGATATGAGAGTCCTGAGAAAGATTAGAGGCGTGAACAGATGGCATCAATGGCAATATCATATTAAAAATGAGGATATTAGGAAAGAACTTGACATTGTCAGCATCCAGGAATGCGTTAGCAGAGCTAATCTCAGATGGTATGGTCACTTAAATAGAATGGGAGAGGAAAGATTAGCAAAACAAGTGTTCTCTGCCAGGTTGGCAGGAAAACGACCCAGAGGAAGACCAGGATATAGGTGGATTGATACGGTGCAAAGTGCCTTAGACGATAGAAATATAAGATCTGATAATGTTGGAGTCTTGACAAGTAACAGACTGATTTGGAGGAAAATTGTAGATAGGAAGTTAGTAATGATGTAATTTTTTCATGTAGTACTGTCATATCCTGTACACCCCTTGAGGGTACATGGCAGGAATTTGATGATGATGATGAATTTCAAGGCAGGACTTTCTGGACAACAAAATATGATTTTGAAAGTAATAAATAAACCAATATTAGTTACAATTGCATCTTTGAAAGTGTGTCATTTATTAGCAAAAGCAAAAAAGCCTTTTACTGATGGAGAGTTAATAAAAGAATCATTTCTTGCAGCAGCAGAATCTTTAATTTGTGATTTTAAAAATAAAAATGAAATCATTTCTGATATTAAAGATTTACAACTTTCTAGAACAACGGTTATGAGAAGAGTTGAAATTTTAAGTGCTGATCTGAATACTCAGTTAATGTCAGACATTCACCAGTGTGTTGCGTTTTTCTTACAATTTGATGAATCAAACGACTTAACTGATGTTGCTCAGTTAACGGTATTTATTCACATGGTATTTCAAGATTATTCAAGTAAAGAAGAACTGATGGTGCTCCTGCAATGATAGGTAATAAATCAGGCTTCATTTCATTATGTAAAAACAATGACAAAGGATGTTTTGGATATTACATTTAAAATTGTAATTCTGTTCGAGGAAAAGCTCTGTAATGGCGGTTATTTAAATTACAGGCAGATGATGATAGGGAACTTCTGTTGTGCAATAATGTTCGCTGGCTCAGCAGAAGTCAATTTTTAGAAAGATTTCTTGTATTAATTAATGATATAAAAATTTTTCTTGATGAAAAAGGAGATATTTATCCACAATTGAGTGATAAAAGATAGTTGTTACACTTATCATTTTTAGTAGATTTCTGTATGAAATTAAGCAATTTAAATTTAGAGTTACAAGGTAGAGATAAAAATTTAATTGACATGTTAAGTTCAATAAAAACATTCCAACAATACTTACTTTTATTAAAGAAAAATATAAATAAGCGCGAATTTAGACATCTCCCATATTTATTAAAATTTTTTGAACAAAATCAAGAAATGCTTCGCTATGATTTAAAAGAATTTATTCGTGAAATAGAATTAGTTGAGGAAGAAATAAATTCAAGGTTTAAAGATTTTAATAAAACTGAAATGATTGTATCCCTTATCAATAATCCATTCCAAGAAAACTTGAACATCACATAAATTTCAAATAAAATTTGTGGGCTGTTTGATATAAACCATGCTGAAGTAGAACTTGAGATAATAAATATTCAGAATAGTTTACATTTAAAATCAATAAACAATGAAGTCATTTGGAAGTATGCACATGAAATTTTCCCAATATTAACTGGTATTGCGCAAAAAAATTCTGTCATGGATCATCATACTTGTCAGAATCCACTTTTTCAAATATGAACGTCATTAAAAATCAGTTAAGAAACCAAATTACATATGATCATTTGGATGATTGTCTGTGATTGGCCACTTCTTCATTGATATGAAGAAGTGGCCAATGAAAACTTGACTATGAAAATATTGCGAGGTCCAAACAATGCCAAATTTCACATTAACCAGCATTTCCTGTAACTTGTGAGTTTGTAATCAATCTGTTGTTTTTTCTAACTTTGGTTTTCCAAAATAGAGAAATAAATATTTTATTCCAATATATTTTTTTTTTGTTGTATTAAAATAATTAAAAGTGATAAATACATTTTTAAATACACAAATAAAGTTTTCAGTTGTGTATTTTTTGTTTAGTTGTTTATTTGTGCATAATCAGATATCAGGTTGGGGGAACATGATCTATAAAAGAGTAGATCGCCGAATAACTTAGTATAGAAAAGTAGCTCGCATAGTAAAAAAGGATGAACACCACTGATATATGGCCTAATCAAGGTCATACAATTACCTTATTTCTATAAGTCCTTTGCATCATGGGTCAGAATTCATTGTGTTGTCGTCATGCATTTAGATATGTGTCCTCTAAATTTTAGATCCCTATCCACCATCACACCCAGATCTCTTAATTCCTTAATATATCCCATCCCCATCAAGCGTATACCTACATCCCATCTTTGTTTTCCAAATTTTAAAATCTTACACTTTGCAACATTGAATTATTAATCCCACTCCTGTGTCCATTCACTCAGTCTATTCAAATCCTCTTTGTAAAGCCACAGCACCTGCTCTACCTCTCATAGTTATTCCCAACTTGGCATCATCTGTAAACAACTGAATATCCCTAATTCAAACCTTCCCCAAAATGAAAGGCTTCCCCAATATCATTAACATATTAGTAATTGCCATAAAATACATCCTTACTAGCGACACACTACTAACTACTACTAAACAGACATGCTACTAGTGACATTCTTCTTCTGTGATATTACTCCCCAATACACAACTCGATGATATATCTATCAGATATCCAACCCACTAATTTAATATCCAACTATCCCTTCTAGTTTAACTATCAACTTATCATGTAGCCATCTATTACACTAAAATCTAGTACCACTACTGTGTATCGATCTATCTTGTCAAATGCACCTTACTGTAATAAATAAGTAGATTACTAAAACATGACCTTTCTTTAGCAAATCCATGCTATGCATTGAAGAGAATACCACTTTTGTCAACCAAATTCTAGATCCTAGTTCTCACTAAGCTCTCCAACATTTTAACCACAATATCTGCCACACAGATGAGCCTATATTTGAAACTAAAGTTCTGTCACCTCCTTTATGAAACAGTACAATCTTGCCTTCCTTCCACTCCTTTGACCAAATATAAGACTCATATTAAACAAGTTTATGTCAAGGCAGATGTCAATTCTCTGGCACATTCCCTCTAAATATATGGTGATATATCATCAAGTTCTACAACCAATAGCATCATGTTTGCTTGATTCCCCATATTTGTTCAATTGCAATCAATCAATCTCTGCCACCCCCCCCACTTCCATTGTTCCCAAACTTCACATGATGTCACAGTCACAAGGATGAAACACCTTTACGAACTGCTCATCCCATATTTCAACTATATTCTCAGTAGCAGTTATCTTTTTCAGCATTTTCTTCAACCAATGTCATCCTTCCATAATCATTCTTTTTTTCTGCAGGTTAAATATTTAAAGAACTCCATAGGTTTTTTTTGGTCAAACTGCCACTCAAACTGCACCTTTGTTATCCTTACCAACTAAGTCACCCTCCTTGCTAGTTCCTTGTACTCCTCATGGAAATTATTATTATCACTCATCTCATCTTGCTTCTATAATGCTTTCTTTTCTTTGTAAAATCTAAGTACACTACTGTGTATCCATCTCCTTTATCAAATGCACCTTATTGTAATAAATAAGCAATTAAATAAAACAGATTTTTTTTTCACTAGAGTTGGATCAAATCATTGGCACTTCAGCATACTGTTTGAAATGTAATGTACTGCTTGTCTTTGTGTATATATGTGTATACTCCAGATGATGACCTTAATATGTAGGTCAAACGTCAGGAAATTCAATTATTTCTAATCTCCATAATTTCACTGAAATTAATAATCCATTTTCATCTGTATTGCATGCATAATATCTACATTTATTCATTTCATACCTACTTAATTTTATTAAATGTTGTGACCTTCAGAACAAATTGAGACACAGCTTCTACTAGATAATTCTTAAATATCACCCAAGCAGTATTGCTGTCTTTTCCACCCAAATTATCATCCCAGGAAGCAGCTGTCTCCTGCGCATTTCCTAATCACCAGCCTTGTAGGTCCACATATATCCTTTTCTCATGGCTGGCAACCACCCAGGTAATCACTTCATGGTAATTCTCAACAACTAAAGGGAGATTTGACACCTCATTTATAATGACATCCTCTGATGAGATAATCAGATCCAAGATCCTTGATTGTATTCACTTCTATATCATACCATACTGCCTCAAAACTACTGTCACTACCCCCCCCCCCCCGCATCTCTACCTTGCATGGGCATAACTCCTTTTCTAACAACAGCATTCCACCACCTTTTTTTACCATTTCTGTCTTCACAAAAAATATCATACCCTTCCATCTCTATTCCTCTCAGGATGTCATCCTCATTCAACCACATCTCATTTATTCCAACAATTTTGGTTCAACAAACTCAATCAATGATAATTTCATTCCCTTGTTTCCAATTCTTCTAGCATTCATATACAAATGTAACAGTTAATTTTTGGATCTATAGAACACAGAATACCACTTACATGTGATTTCACCATGCCTTCCTTGAGCCATTCCTCTCTCTCTCTCTCATTACCCACCCCAGTATCCTCTTCAAATCCAGTTGTTCCTCCAAGCCATCCCATTTCTTTCTTCTCTACTCACACTTTTTTTCCTCTTTGAACGCCCACCTTTCTTATGCTATGTTTCCCTGTCCACCCTGTGTCCTCCTGTTTCCCTTGCACATTTGTTCTCTCATTCTCTACACTTATGCTACCCACTTCTCCATTCATAAGCACCATTCTCTGTGCTCATTATTCTTCCTTCCGGCAGCAGCAGCCTTTCCAAATGACTCACACCAAAACCATTCAAACACAGTCCATCACTCTTATACAATTCAATTCATCCTTAAAACTCATCCCACACATTCATAAACTACACTTCTTTCTCTTCACACATTTCAGCTTACATCATTCATAATCCTTGCTCTCCACCTCATCTCATCACTCATATTTGGGCAATGCATTCACTACCTTTCCAATAACACTATCTTTTTTTTATTCTTCTTAACAGCCTCCTGATATCCAGTCTTATATTCTTCTCATTCCCAGTCAAGTCATTTGTTCCTACTACCACTGCCAACTCTTTTACTCACTTACTTCTCATATCCAGCATCTCAATTACTCGACTCAATTCTACCTCCTAGAAAACAAACCTTGTGGTGTTTGTACTATAGCATACACCAAAGTACGAAAGCTCCAGGATAGTGAACCAAATTTCCTCACAAATTATATCACAATTTATGTCACAAAATATAGCAGTATATCTCATTCACCACACCTCTAATAATAATAATAATATATTAGACCATAATAATACAATGCCACTCACAAGTCTTTGGTTACCTCTTTTATTTGGGCATCATTCATTTCAGTCGTCTTCACTCTTCCATGCATATTCAAAATTCTCTTAATTTCACTCTGCATCTGCTTGATCTACTCAGCTAATTTCCCTCCATATCAGCCTTCTTGCAAAGGTAAGAAGGCTGATCAGCAGTGCAAAACACTGTTCATGAGACTGATGGTCACCTTTCTCTTTATATTCTTGCACAAACTTTTTATTATTATTATTTTTTTTTTTTTTTTTTTTGTAGTTCCTGCCTAGCAATGCTACTCATCCTCCAGATTCTAGGTACTCAAGTCTCATACAGCTTCCTGCAAATACCCCTTGATCCTTTCCCCACTATGAATAATGTCTTTCCATTGCAGTTTCTTATGCCATGGAAATGCTCTAAACTACCAAATAAATATGTTATAATCAGAGGCTCTATAATACCATATACATTATCTCTTAACTGAAAATTCTACATGTTTAACAACCTTCCTGGTTAAGATTGCTTGATCACTTTTTCCAGCTGGAGGCAAAGTGGTGATCTTGATTATGAATAAACCTGATGATATCACCAAATCCTGCACTCTCAAACTACAGGTTTCCTTCATCATGTCAAGTTGTTTCAGGTAACTATACCTTAGCAGCTGCATTAATTCAATTTCCTGGGTTCATATTTCAAAGAAGAAAGGGCAAGACCATCCCTTCATATCCCTTTCAAATCTAACTACCACCCATAATGTTTATTTATCTTCACAGAGCTAACTTACTGATGCATATCATCTACAGTTCTCTCTCTTTCTTTGTATTGCAGTCTATAGCAGCAATCTATATATCTAATAAAAGATTTTATCTTGTGCACACCAGACTCAAATACACTTTGCCACTCAATCCCGCACTTCTGTTGAATTCCTACTCTTACTAGTTGCAATTCTATCCCCTCCCCCCAAATGCTATCCTCTGTCAACTAGGTCTTACTGATGTCAATTTTTAGAAAACTATGCAAGACCAAACATTCTTCATCCTCATTTCTGATGCCATTCATGCACATTAACTGCAATATTCCCTTAGGCCTAGAGCTATCCTTGCTTCTTGTAACGACTGTTCTATTCTATCTGAGACCTGAAAAACTACAAATTAGCATTTCTTGATCATTCCCATTCTCAGACTCACTTGCCTCAGGGATGTATGTCTGCATGTATACACACATGCTTTCTGATCATTTCCTTTCTAATCACTTGCATTCAGGGTACCTGTACGCTTACTTGCATTCTCTTCCTTGCATCTTCCCTAGTTTCTCCTTCTTCTCAATCCATTATCATACAACGGCAACAACCTTATGATCTTTACTCTTCCCCCCCCCCTCCACACTCACCCATTTTATGATTTATCTAGTAACTTCATATCCTCTCTCATTTCATACTTGTCACCTTTTATATCTTCAATTTTTCCTCTTTGTATTCTGCGTGTCCCTAATATCTACCTTTTACCATGGGATTACCATATACTACTCTTTCCTTATTTCCTCTCTTTTTTCTTCTATACTGTCCCTTCTTTTCCTGCTAATCTTTTTTTTTTCTCTACTATATGTGTGAGATTATTATTCATTCAATTTGGGGGGGGGGGGGGGAGACCGCAAATAAAAAAAAAGATAGATGAAAATAGATGAAAAGAACTGTGAGGAGGACTGGTTTAACCCACAATATAAAGAGCAGCACAGACTAAAATAAAAAGTGCTGTGAAGTGCAGGGCTTCACTGTAGATGGGGGAAGGAAACTAACTCCCCCCATCTACAATGAAAATCACAAGACAGTCCTAGATATTATATGTGAGGACACATTATCAGGAATGAATAAGCAGAGAGGCACTCATAGGTAGTGTGAAGACAGATGATAGGTAAAAGTGATATATAAACCCATCAGATGAGAATATTTTTAATTGGGATGGGGATATGTCAACTATAACAATGTAAAGAGAAAGTATCAGCAGATCATAAATATTAGCAGATGGCAGGGAGAAAATAAATTTAAAAGTAAATAAACAAAACTTTAAAATTATCTGGTATATAGCTGCACCAAACAGATTCAATATCTAGTATGATATACTACTAAAGTCAAGAAAGAAAATCAAAAGGTTGAACAAGAAACAAGTTACTTTTAAAGGTAACAACTGATGTTGAAAGCTTTCTATCTCAGTTTTCCATTTCTGTAGATCAACACTGACAAAATCCACTAGTCAGTTACAGACCATCTTCAAAAAATACTTCATCACGTATCCAATATAAAAGCAACTGAAGAGATGAAATGGCTTCTTCTTGCTATTGTTCTGACCTGAATTTTCTTCTAAAGAGATACGAAAATCTGTAAAAACTAATAATTTGACCACTAACAATAACAAAAAAAATAAAACTAAATGCAAATACTGTCTATACCTATTGATTTATAACAACTACTCATTTAAAACAGTAATATATGTTGCATTCATTTCTTAACTACCGTTTAAGTTCAGATTTAAGTAACAATTTTTGGATGAAGTACAAGACTTACTCAAAGAGTATGCACATACAAAAGTCACTTGATGACTAGGATTAATAGGGATCACTTTTCACTTTATGTACTTAAGGATGAATAAAAGAACAGAACAGTGAAGCAAGCAAAAATAGTATACTTTTAGATATTTTAAAGTAGGTCATCAACTGTACTTACTCCTTTAACTCTGCTAAAACCTGAGCTATATTCGCCTGAGAAGACAGTCTAATCATAATGTCCAATTTTTCAAGTTTCACATAAATGGGATCATTGTATTTCACAAAGAAAACTTTCATTTCATGTTTCAAGATATTTGGCCTAAATAAAAATAAATAAATAAATAAATAAAAATTAAATTATTTTGGAAAAACATTTTCTATATATAATAAATGAAAAAAATAAAATAGAGAGAAAAATATAAACCATGAAAGCATGAATATATGCAGTAGACATGGACTACAGTGAATGCAATGACAGCAAAATAATGCACTATAACAAACCAGAGAAGTCCTAGTCTGAGACCCAAAGAACCAATGCTACTTTAAGCTCACTACTGCAAACAGTGAAAATTCAAATCCCTCAATAACAGTAAACAGAATTCTCTAGAATACTACCACAATCCACATCAGAAATGTTCACTTGCTGAAATTTTAAATTAATCTAGCTAATTTGCTTACACATTCTGACTTAATCTATTTAGCACAAGAACAATATGTGCTATCTGCACTGGCAACACATGGGGAAGGAAGTCATTGTGCTTTAGAGGAAAAGTTAGTTCAATGTAATGTTTATATTGATTGACTGCTAAAAACCCTCCACTCAAAGTACAAGAGTTAAGAGTAATGCTGTGAGAAATACTCCATGCAATTTCTGTGCTTTTGTATAAATCTATAAAATAAAAGAAAAAAGAATTGGCCATTTATACATCATCAATTTACTGTATATCCTCAAAGGATATCGTCTAATATTGTCATATTTCTATCCTCTAGGACACTTCTGACTGAATCAATCTACCTAGATCTCAGTCTTCCTTTGGGTCCTTTTTCCTGTTATCATGGCGTCCAATACTTGTTTCACTAAATTTTCCTTTCTGTTTAACTAATCATACCACCTAAGACCGGCTCTGTTCACACGATTCCTGAATACTAACAAGATAAACAATGTTAAGGTCCTTCCTAATATCTTCATTTTTAATACGATTCTGCCATTCATGCCATCTGTTTACTTCCCTAATATTTTTCTCAGAACTCTCATATCTGTGGTTTCTAGTCTTTGATCAGCTGTTTTATTTTTAACCAAACTCTCAGATCCATAAATTAAAATTGATATGATACTTCTTGAATACTGCTAGTTAGGTGTATTGGGTAATTTCTTTCTTATTCCATATATAATTATTCAACTGATTCACCACCATACCAGCTTGGCTTATTATGTTGTCTATTTTCATATTTAATCTTCACTAAATATTGTGCTTAATATAGCAGAAATATTTTACTTCCTGTATAGGTTCTGTATAGAATTCAGTTGAAGTTTCTATAGTCCTACCTAATACACAATAAATACACAAAGGCTATTTTCACAGCCTTTATGTATTTATTGCTGATTTTCATACCAAATTTGTTACAGATATTAAATTTAGTTAAAGAATTTTCTTGCACTGAATTTATTTAGGAGTACATCATCATCTGCATAAAGTAAAGTTTGATATCTTCAAATCTCATATGGTTTAATGCCACTTTCTTTCATAATGTAATCCATATAGATGATGAATAACAGCAGAGATAGTGTGCACTCTTGTCTTCCACTTTTTTTTATAGATTTTTTTTTTAACCATATTTCTGTTCTTCCTTCATTTCTAACTGCTGACTTACAACATAAATATAGACTATGTACTGTGCTGAATAATGTTCCATTTACCCTCTATAAATGTAACATTTTGAAACTTTCTCTTGAAATGTTGCATGGTTTTTTTTCCAGATCTACAAAACTTAAGTACAGATCTTTGTTATATTTCTCAACAACATCATAAGGTGAAAATATGATCCTGACAGTCTCTAACTGGAAGAAAACCTGTTGGTTCTTTTTCAAGTTTCTCTTCCACAATTTTTCTTAGCCTCTTCACAAGTATGCTGGCATAAATTTTACTAGCAACACTTAGTGCTTAGAAATTCCTCTGTAATTCGTGCATTCAATTTTACCTCCCCTTTCACAAAAAGGAGCTGTGAGAGCTCTACTCCAATCATCTGAAAGTTGACCTTTGAATTATGCAGTGTAGCTACTATAAAACTTTTATACCTCAATATTTAAGCATTCCTGACATCAATTCCACTTGATATTTTCCACCACTATTCTATTCCTTCTTGTTTCATTGCATAATATTTCAAAGTAATCACTTCAATCAGATTTCCTTCACTATACTCTTTCATGTATTCTGAAGTCTCTAAAAGACTCTAGAATAATTTGCCACCTTTATAATATCAGTTTTGTTTAGCTATTTTGCACATAGCTTAGAGCTTTTTTTTTTATTTTCTGTATTATCTCAGGGCATCTGCTGACTTACTTGTTAGGAACTTTCAACAGGGTTTCTCATTTCTCACAACTGCCTCTAACTTCTTGTGTCCACCATGGTGTTTTGATTTCACTTTTGCAAATAACTTCCCCATGCCTCTCTAGCTGAATAAATCAATGTTTTCTTCAGAGTTTGCCACTCAGCCTTCGAAGTTTGGTCATTGTTTTCAAACTCTCATATTTCCTTAAATAACATTTGTATAGGTGAGTCTGCAGTTCACCTCCAAACGCTGCTCAACTTTAATTCTTTTTAAAACTTTCTTACATATTTTTCTTTTCAATATATGTATTTTTATAGTTTTAAAACCAAATGATCACTTCCAATTTCAAATCCCCTGCATATTCTTTTATCTTAAGCCACCATGAAGATATATTATTATTAACAATAACACAGTCAATAAGACTTTTCTTTTTTCTTGTGTCTTTTCTCTCCATGAAAATTTGTGTACATCTTTATGTTGAAATATGTTGTTAGTGATGACTAGTCCATGTTCTGAACAGAATTTCAGCAGTCATTTATCATTATTATGGATTTGCTCTTTTCTCCAAATTTTCTCTGAACATACACTTTTGTTTAGATTTCCAACAAGGAGCAGCTTTTCCATTTTCATTATGTCAACTACCTTCTCTAATGACAAAACATTTCTCCACTTCTTCCTTTGTAGAACAATCTGCGAGACTAGAATAATCCATCACTACTACTTTATCCTCCTAATCACTGTTGTATGAATATAACATCCTCCAGTAATGATGAAAAATTTGCATCATTACTAACTTCCTTTCTACAATTTTCCTCCAAATCAGTCTGTTACTTGTCAAGACTCCAACATTATCAGATCTTACATTTCTATTGTCTAAGGCAAGGGTCAGAAACTGGTGGCCCATGGGCGTGTGCGGCCCAGATGTGCATTTTTGGTAGCCCATAAAAGGTCAACCATACTTACATGACATGTGGCCCGTATGTTAAATTATTTAAATAACCATTTTATAATATGAATAATAAATTTAAAAAAATTTTATACCTATACTCCATGATATCGCCGTGCAACTTGGACCGAGTCGTTACGAGTGGGGATAACAAAGGCGACTTGATATTACTGACTCCCTTTCTACAATTTTCCTCCAAATCAGTCTGTTTGTCAAGACTCCAACATTATCAGATCTTACATTTCTATCGTCTAAGGCAGGGGTCGGCAACTGGTGGCCCATGGGCGTGTGCGGCCCAGACGTGCATTTTTGGCAGCCCATAAAAGGTCAACCATACTTACATGACATGTGGCCCGTATGTTGAATTATTTAAATAACCATTTTATAATATGAATAATAAATTAAAAATAATTTTATACCTATACTCCATGATATCGCTGTGCAACTTGGACTGAGTTGTTACGAGTGAGGATAACAAAGGCGACTTCATCCGACGACAACCGAGATTTTGACATCGCTATCAGATTAAAAGGTAAAGAAAAAAATGTTCACTTTACAATAATTCAAATCTATGCCCCCGACCAGTCACATGAAGATGAAGAAATCGATACCTTTTATGATAAGTTGCAAGATCTAATAGACAAGACCAATAAGAAAGATATATTAATAGTGATGGGTGATTAATGTCAAAATTGGGAAGTTCACCCCAGGCATGGAGGATGTCATGGGCAGGTTCGGAGTTGATAACAGAAATGAAAGAGGAGAAAGAATATTAGAATTTTGTAAAGCAAATAATCAATTTATCTGTAATACCCTTTTTTTCCATAGACCTTCCCACAAATACACATGGACCTCACCAGATGGTACAATAAAGAACTGTACTGATTACATTCTAATCAAACACAATTGGAAATCATCAGTGCAAAATGTTAGAACTTTAAAAACTCCAGACTTCAACACTGACCATGAACTGCTTGCAGCAAAAATTAAACTAAAATTCAAGTATCGTAAATCACGAGCTCCTATCAACAAAGTGAACCTGTCAAAACTGAAAGAGAAATCTATGCAAGTTAACTATCAGACACTAATAGGAAATGAGTTTAGAAGATTATCCTATGACAATATAAAAAATACATGGAATCAAGGTAAAAAAATTTTTACAAGTACTGCAAGAAACATACTTGGTACAACATCAAGACCAAATCATGAATGAATAACTCCTGAAATTCTAAATAATTTAGAAGAAAAAAGATTAGCAAAGCATATATTAAATATAAAAAATACAGAAGAAAATAAACAACATTATAAGAATCTTAAAAACAAAATTGATAAAATGTGCATATCTGCCAAAAATAACTGGTTGGAGGAAAAAGCAAAACTGTGCGAAGCTAATAAAAGAAATGATAATAAAACGGTATACAAAATTATCAAAGAATTAACTAAGATCTATGAAGATAAACCATTAACAACGAAAGATAAAAATAATCTAGAAACTGGGTCATTACAAAATATTAAAATAATTTGGAAGGACTACTATCAAACATTATTTCAAAAAGAACAGGAAGAGGAAAGTATAACAGACAAGATGATATATGAAAAGGCACCACCCATAAATCCAGCAGAAATTATAAATGCAATAAACCAAATGAAACGTTCAAAAGCTACGGGTAAAGATGAAATATCTATAGAACTATGGAAATATGGTGGAAAGGAAGCTATTAATTTCTTAATGAATTTATTTAATCAAATTCTTTATACTGGAATAATTCCAACTGACTGGAAAACAGGAATTATTATACCAATGCACAAAAAAGGAGATAAAAGAATGTGTGAAAATTATAGACCCATAACACTCTTAAGTCATAGTTATAAACTATTCATTCGAATTATACAAAAGAGAACATAGGTGCTTACAGAAAAAATCATAGAGGAAAACCAGGCAAGATTCAGGCCGCATAGATCCACTATAGACCATATCTTCACCATTAATAATAAGCAGAAAAATATTGGGAATACAACCTGCCCATATACTGTTGTTTTATAGATTTTAAGCAAGCCGTTGATTCAGTTCTTCCTAGAAGAAGTCTGTAAAACCATAGCTGATGAAAATGGTAACAACATTAATCACATAAATTATCATTATTTTAGCATGTTCTAAACCACAGCTAGAAAAAACTATTAATATTTTAAATGACTCTTGTAAAACTTACGGTATGAAAATAAATCATCATAAAACAAAAATAATGAAGATAGATAGAGAAGAAGAAAATATTTCTATAAATCTTGAAAATCACCTGCTGGAACAAGTTAATAAATATGTTTATCTTGGCAGTCTTATATCTAGTAACCTCAACAATATGGAAACAGTAAAGTGCAGGCTAAACCTAGGTTGGACCAACATGAATAAACTACACAAAATATGAAAAAACAAAAAAATCCGGAGTCTAAAATTATGTAAAACAATTATTATCCCAAAGGCTACTTATGCTTCAGAAGCCTGGAGATTAACTCAACAACCAATCAAGAAACTTCAAGCATTTGAAATGAAATGCCTCAGAAAAATTAATAACACCCACCGGATGCAACCCAAGACTAATGATCAAGTCAGAATAGATTTAAACTTCCCAGATAATATAATAGACACAATCATTAAGCATCAACTGAGATGGTTTGGTCATATTCAGAGAATGGTCCCTCATGGACTCCCATATTTAGCTCTGAATGGATATATATATATATATGAAGAAAAAGACCTAGAGGCAGACCAAGCAGTACTTGGATAAAGTTGCTGAAAGAACCATCCAGCTATAGTCATGAATGAAATGGCTAAAGATCGCGATAATTGGTGAACCTCTCTTCTTAGTGGACTCAACCCGTTTAGCAAGCGGATGAGATGATTATCTTCAGAGGAAATATATTTGTTAAAAATAATTTCAAAAATGGGTTCAAGAAAATGTAAAATTGCAGATGAAGGATGACAGTTTAATGATGCATGGAACAGCAAGTACTTCTTTATTGAAAATGGGGGGTAAATCCCGTTGTCTTATTTATCATAAAAGTGTTGCTGTTATGAAAGAATACAATATCAGACGTCATTACGAGAATGTCGTACTTTATCTCGTACTTTAAATATTTCTGTGTTTTTTAAGATTGATATAATAAAAATTGATAAGTATTTTTCCGCTCACTATTGTCACTTAGTTAAACTCTTGCAGCCAGATTATTAAAAATAAAAGTTGAATGTGGCCTGCAAGTACGAAAAGGTTGCCAGCCCCTAGTTTAAGGCACTTTTTACTGTATCAATCCACCTATATCTCTGTCTTCCTCTGGATCATTTTCCTGCCAACCTAGCAGAGAACACCTGTTTTGCTCTTCTTTCCTCGCCCATTCTGTTTAAATGACCATACCACCTGAGATTAGCTCTGCTAATGCATTCCTGGATGCTGACAATCTCAAGTTCTTTCCTAATATCCTCGCTTTTAATATGATATTGCTATTGATGCCATCTGTTAATGCCCCTAATCTTTCCCAGGCCTCACATATCTGCAGTCTCTAGTCTTTGGTCAAGTGTTTTACTTCTAACCCTGCTCTCATATCCATAAGTTAAAACTGGTTTGAACACTGTCTTGTATACAGCTAATTTAGTGTTCCGACTAATTTCTCTCTTATTCCATATGAATTTTTTCAATTGACTTCCTACCATACCAGCTTTGTGGATTCTGTTGTCTATTTCCATATTTAATTTACCATCTTCACTAAAAATTGTGCCTAAGTAGCTGAAATGTTTTACTTGTTTTATAGGTTCTCCATTCACAATGCAGTGGACATTTTCAATGATTCTGCCTATTTTCGTTTGTCTTTGTCTTGTTATTGCTGACCTTCATACATTTTTTATTTCAACAGTCATTCAATTTAGTCAGAGAATCCTGCAAACTTGTAGCGGATTTATTTAGAACTACAACATCATCCGCATAAAGCAAAGAGCTGACATTAACATCTCCAATTTTGATATCATGTTTAATATCACTTTCCTTCATAATGTGATCCATATAGATAATGAATAACAGAGGGGATAATGTACATCCTTGTCTCACAACTAATTTAACATTAAGCCATCTTCCTGTACTTCATTCAATCCTAACTGCTGATTTACACCTCAAATAAAGACTAAGTATTGTTTGATATAATGCCCCATTGACACCATATAACTGTAGCATATTGAATAGCTTCTCTCTTGGCACCTTATCATATGCTTTTTCCAGATCGACAAAACTTTAAAATACAGATCTTTGTTATATTCCCATGATTTCTCAACTATTTGTCGTAAAATGAAGATTTGATCCTGGCAGCCTCTATTTTGCCTGAATCCAGCTTATTTTTAACCAAGCTTTTCTTCCACAATTCTTCTCATCCGTTTCTCAAGTATACTAGCATAAATCTTACCAGGAACACTCAGTAGAGAATACCTCTGTAATTCTCACATTCAGTTTTACTTCCCTTTTTATATATGGGTACTATGAGAGCTCTACTCCAATCATCAGGAATTCGTCCCTCTGTCCAGGCCTTCTGAACTATGCAGTACAGCCACTCTAGGACTTTTATACCTCCATATTTCAGCATTTCTGGTCAAATATCATCTATTCATATAACATCCCATATTTATTATTTAGCAGAAACTCATCTGTTTTAGTCTTCTTTGTTTCAATAACACCAGTTATGTCCATACGTTACTTCATTTTGAGATTGTGTTTGTTTTAATAGCCTACTTTTTACTGTTTGCTCTGGTGTCCTGAAGGAAACAAAGTTCCTTGTTTAACTGGGTGATGCCAATCTGCATGAGATTGCATCATGTTTGTTTCTTACTTAAGCCAATATAGAATACAATTTAGTTGGCTAAGTCCCAACTTGGTGTACAAAAAATATTTTCATTGATATTTTATTTGATATTTTCAACAAAAAAAAAATCTTTGTACTGACAGAAGCTGAATCAAATTCAAATTGTGAATCAACACTGAATCAAAATACAAAATTTTGACTGATACAATTTTACAATGTGCACTGATACCTGAAATAAGACTATAAATCAATTTAAATGGAATGCATGTCTAGACAGGTCTAGTTTAGTAAGTCTTAATTCTTGTCGGGAATTCTAGAAAATAACATTGCTCTATTATACTAAAATTGATTTTCAGTTATTTACAGCAGAAAGGAATCGAAAGTGATTCTTGTTGCATGATAAATAGAAAGAGAACTGGGGGACAGGGGAGCAACAAAACACTAACTAAACGGAGATTGTAGCAGCTCTGAATTCTGAAGCACTAATATTCTTATTCTCTGGTAATTTTTTAGCTTTAAAAAAAATATTTCATATTTCACATGTTAAAAATAATATTACAGATACTTTAATAGTTCAGTTTTATCATACCAGTTAGTATCCTATACTAACTGGTACATTTGAACCACTGCTGTTTAATTTGTACATAAATGATATAGTACAGGGGTGGACAAGTTCTTCGGTAATAAGAGCCACATATAATACTTTTCATACATTTTTGAATTTTCAAGAGCCACAGAAAATATTATTTTCTGCAACGGAGGCATGGGTAATGCAGCAATCATAGTAGTCACTTTTGGAACTAATTTTGGTGGGAGCGACACAGGCCATCAAATGTCGAAACACTTTTTACCAACCAAATACAATTATAAAATCCACGTTAACAACCCTTTTGACCAGTACCATTTAAAAGCTTAAAAATTTAAAGTTTCAAAATATCAGTTTTTTACTTATCTTTAAAGCATTTATGAAATAAAATATTCTAATAATGGTACATAGTATACTACTATAGATTATTAATATAAAAATTTAGGAAAAATAGCAATAAAAACCAATATTGTCTCAGGAGCCGCACAGATAGATTTGGGAGCCGTATGCGGCCCGTGAGCCGCAGTTTGCCCACCGTTGATATGGTAAATGATAAATGAAATAATTTGCTACTAGAATGATTTAAATAGGCTGACAATATGGGCAAAACATAATGGATGTCAATTTAATCTGGAAAAGTGTAAAGTTATGCATTTCAGGATACAAGGATTACAAGCTGTGTATCATATTAAGGGAAATGTACTCCAGGAAATTGATGAAGCAGGGATTTGGGAGTAATAGCAGATGGAGAGTTCAAGTTTAGAGGACATATTGCTAAAGTAGCCAGGGTAGCTCACACAATTACTTGGTTATTGAAAAACATACTAACAAGATAAGGGAATAAGACAAGCAGAGATAAGGGAATTATCATTCCTCTCTATACAATCACATCTAAATTACTGTGCTCAGGTCTGGTGACCTGGATTTCTAGGGGATGAGGAAGTGATAGAAAGGACCAGAGGGAAGTGACCAAGATGGTGGGTAATCTATGGAATGCTCCCTATGAGGATAGATTGAGGGTTTGTGAATTGCAAAAGTTGACAAGCAAAAAAAAGGCAGGAGGGATATGATAGCAACATTTAAGTTACTTAAGGGATTATATAGGATTAATCCCAAAACTCCCTGCATCTTTCAACAGTAGCAGATGGAAGCGAGGCTATAACCCTGACCTCATATTTGTTAGCTCAAAAATATCCAACATCTGTGTTAAAAAGGTTTTAAATCTGATTACACATACTCAACATACACCAATAATGCTTCAATTCAACCCAGCAATTATGCTTAACACCGTCCCTTACAGATGACAATTTAATTTCCAAAAAGCTAATTGGAAGGGTTTCATGGAAGATCTTGACCGCTCCATTGAAGAACTCCCTCCAAACCCTCAAGAGTATCCAGAATTCATAAAAATACTGAGGAAAATCTCCAAACACATCCCCAGAGGATGCCACACAAACTACATTCCAGGCCTTTCTAGTGACATACAAGCCCAATATGCTGATTACTTACAATTATACAACAACAACCCCTTCTCAGAAGAGACTATCCAAGCAGGAGAAAAATTATGCTCCAAGATGGCAGAGGAAAGGCATTCCTGGAAAAAAGAAACAGAAGCCCTTGATATGACCTATAGTAGCAGAAAGGCATGGAACTTTATCAATAGAATTAGGAAGGATTTCACTAAGCCATATGAGCATCTGCAGGTATCAGCTAATCATGGAAAATTCACTAAAAAACACACACAAAAAAAATAAGATACTTAGAACCCCAAGTTAGGAACAAAATATGATTAACTAAGATTTCACCATCACTGAACTCAGCGCTGCCATAAACCTATTAAAACCTAGAAAATCTGCAGGCCTTGATGATGTCTGTAATGAACAGATTAAACATTTTGGAACTAGGACTAAAGAGTGATTATTAAACCTATACAACACTTGCCTCAGAACCCTAAGGATACCAACTATCTGGAGGTATGCCAAAGTGGTGGCCTTTCTGAAACCAGGGAAAACTCCAACTGAAGCAAAAAATTACAGACCTATATCACTACTCAGAAACCTCTTTAAACTCTATAAACGATTAATTTTGAATAGGCTACAACCCCTAATCGAATTTTTGCTGAGCAGGCTGGCTTTAGACCAGGCAAATCCTGCACATCACAAATTCTCAACCTCACTCAATATATAGAAAATGGTTATGAGCAAAAACTAGCCACAGGAGTAGTCTTTGTAGACCTAACTGCAGCATATGATACCATAAACCATCTCACACTCAGAAATAAAATATATAGAATAACTAGAGACTATCGCTTTGTCCTCCTGATCTAATCACTCTTGGAAAACAGACGCTTTTACGTGGAACTTGGGGGTAGGAAGAGCCGCTGGCATCACCAAAAAAATATGGCCTCCCCCAGGGAAGTGTGTTATCACCATTACTTTTCAACATCTACGTCAATGATCTTCCCATCTTTCCAAGAACTAGAAATTTTATCTATGCTGATGACCTTGCCATAGCTACTCAGTCAAAAAATTTCAAGTCCATTGAAACTACTCTAGGGAGCCTGTGTAGCTCAGTGGATGTGGCGTTTGCACACCACCACGCTTGGCCGCACGAAGGAAGACTTGGTTTCGAGTCTAGTCGGCGATTAGAAGAAATTTTTCTAAGCCTTTTTTCGACCAGTTCCCGAGTTAGTCGATCTCTGGCACGGGCAAGCAGGTTTTTCCTCACGGAAACTCGGGTTTTCCGTCCTGTAAACTCAAGAAAATCGACCGTAGAACCCACATTATTTCAGACATTAAATATATTGTGTTAGGGACCACGAGATGGCGGCACATTTGAGCGGTCTCTCTTCACTGCGTACCGCTTAATTAGTGATAGCATTGAGCCATCTATCGCTGATTGGTACCAGTGGAGATTGAACTGCCCACTCAGTCTCCAAAAGTTAGATAGGGCTAAATGGCCTCGCCTACTCCCGTATACAGGAATAAAAAGGCGTTAGCCGATTTTTTTTTTTTTTTGAAACTACTCTATCACTTGCCTTAAATAGTCTAACCACATGCTATACCAGCAATCAACTAAAACCAAACTCCTTGAAAACCCAGACTGGCCTTTTCCACCTTAACAATAAGGAAGCCAACAGGAAGCTACAGATTTCTTGGGAAGGCTCTAATATAGAACATTCCTGGAAACCAATCTACCTCGGTGTGACTCTCGATCGCACCCTCTCATATACCACATAGAAAAAACAAAGGCAAAAGTGAATGCAAGAAACAACATACTAAGGAAGCTTACCTCCTCCAAATATGGTGCAGACCCTAGCACACTGAGATCTTCTGTCTTGGCCCTTTGCTATTCTTCTGCTGAATATGCCTGCCCAGTATGGTGCAGATCCTGCCATGCTGAGGAACTTGATCCAGCATTGAATGAAAGCTGCCGCTTAATTACAGGATGCCCGAAACCAACAACACTAAAAGACCTATATACTTTGGCTGGTATTGCACCCCCTTCAATTAGAAGATCTGCATTCTCAGCTAATGAAAGAAGCAGACAAATGAATGATGAACGCCACTCACTGTTCGGCCAGACAGCAGTGCCCCAAAGACTAAGATCCCGACATAGCTTCCTGACAACTGTTGAACCACCTAAAAACCTCCCAGAGACAAGACGTCAACAATGGCTTGCACTATATCCTGAAAATAATACTGATATTCCAACAGCCGAACATCTTCCACGTGGTGCCCACTTGGACTGGAATACTCGGAAAAGCCTAAACAGACTCCGGACGACAGGACGCTGCAAACAAAACCTCATCAAATGGGGTTACCTCACTGGCCCAGACAATTGTGAGTGTGGGACAACCCGGTCCATGGAACACCTTCTTTCTTGTCCCGTTCTTCCATCGCCTTGTGCAAAAGAAGACCTTATATCCTGCACAGAAAGAGCAGTTGATTGTGCAAGATACTGGAGGAACATCTGACCATGTTTATTTATATAAGTTATGAATAGTTCCTTTTTTTTCATATTTAATTATTATTCCCTGTATAATTCACCTACTAAATCTAAGCTGATCTCATTGTAATGTATCCTACTTTGTTGTAAATCATGTTGTACCACTTACTTATTACTGTACTACTTGTGTTTGGATACGAAATAAAAATAAATAGGATTAATACAAAGAAAATTTTTCAGCACTTGGCTAGAAAAGGCAGGACAAGAGATCATTTCTGAAAGTTGGGTAAGAGTGTGGTTAGCAAGGTTACGAGGACTGGATTTTTCGCTTAGAGAATAGTGAATGAATGAATGGAATTTGTTGCCTGAGTCAGTTGTGAGTGCTTAGTTTCAAGATATGACAGATTATTGTGTTGACAGTTTGGATCTCCCACAATGAGTCTTAGGACACCATGGAGGCACCCATGCAATAGTAATAATAATAATACTGTATTGAATATTAATTTGTTTATTGGCTTTATAAATATATATATAGAGAGAGAAAGAGAGAATGAGAGAGAGATCCTACAGAGCTCTAGGGACCTATAAGCATATCAGTGCCCTGTGTGGGATACAGATGAGCACTGAGATAGAAGTTCACTGATTTTTATTTTTATTATTATTTATTTTATTTATTTTTTGACGGGTTTCAGGCTGTAGTTATCTAGGAATAAGGAAAGCTATTCCAGAAATGAAAAATGAAGATTAAAAGCAAGTTCAGTATGTTAACAGTTGCACAGTAAAGGTATGGTGGGGAGCTGCTGGTCTTGTATTTACAGGTGCAACAGAAAGTGGAGGAATGATTGTTACCAATTGCTACCGAAGTGACCATGGAAGTAACTACATAATAGACACAGTGCTGAAACACTGTGCCTGTGACGTAGAAGATGAAGTGAATCTATAAGAGAGGAATCATCTATGAACCTAACTGCTTACCTCAGGATGGCTTCAAGGATTTTAAAGGAAGTTCAGGTGCAAAACCTCAAACATATAAGCAATATTTTAAACATGGGCAGATCTGGAATTTGTATATAGTTAAGAGTTGGCTGGGTATAAAATATGCTCTTGAATGAAAGAGAATATGAAGTTTCTTGGGGTGCTGAGGAGCCTACTACTGATGTGATGTTTTTATACAAGGAAAGACTGGAGGTAAATATTACTCCAAGCAAAGAGAGAGATCTGATCTTGTCTAGGATTTGTGTATTACTGAGAGTAAGGATAGATGAGCTGGGATCTCTTTTGCATGAGAAAAGGCAAGACTGTGTTTTGGTGGCACAGAACTTGAAAAGAGTGTCCTCATCCACTAAAGTATAATATGTAGATCAATATTTAAGGCACTAGTTGTACATGATCTTGTAATCTAGAATGTCAGAGTACTGCATGATTTATCAAATGAGTAGGATGAGTGGAGATTATTGTTGTCTATAAAGCTGTGGATAATATTAGTAGTTATTGTGAGAGTAGGTCATTTATGTACAGGAGAAAGAGAGAGCTTTGAGGCATTCTGCATTGGTGAAGTTCAAAGAGAGGGAGCCATCTACCATGACTTGCAAAGAATGACCAGAGAGGGTGGCAGGGAGACCAAAAGATGGCAATTTGTTCAGTAGGCCTCAATGGTCCAAAGCTTTCGAAATGTCAAGGGTGACAGTACAAGTTTCTACAAACTTTTCCATGTTATATGTCCAGTGGTAGGTGATATAAACTACAAGGTTAGCTGTGAATCTTGAATGGCAGAATCTGTACTGGTGGTCGCTGATTAGCTGTGGGACCCTAAGTAGTGGAAGAGTTGGTTATTGATGATATTCTCCATTATTTTGAAGAGGATAGAGGTGATGGCAATTAGTCAGTAGTTTGACTTCTATCACTCTTTTTTTTGGAACAGGATGGATATGAGATTGCTTCCATGCAATGTGATAAGTACCTGACATGTATAATAAATTATAGAGACAATGCAGAACAGGTGTTAACTCTGGAGTGCAATGTTTGAGAACAACTGGAGGTGTGCCTCAGGACATCTGCAAGTTACTTAGTTTTCTGATGTCTTTTTGTCAAAAAACTGTAGGAGGTATACTGCGCTTGGATTCCAGTATGGTAGGAGGTAATATCCCTTGGTCATCTATGCAGGAGTTTGAGGAAAAGAGTGATGCAGGAAGGTCAGGTATATCTTTGGGTGAAGTAACAGTGGTGCCATCAGGATGAGAGAGAAGTGGAGGTGCAGGAGAGCAGAAGGTGCATCCAACGGCTTTAGCAAGGGACTTGAAGGCCAGTTTTTTGCTATTGACCTTTATGAAATTAGATTTGGATCTGCTGATGACTGATTTATATATGTTGCATAGTTTGGTATAGGCAGAGCATGAAACTGGAGTTATCGATATGAGCCACATGTGTTAAGCTGAATTATTTTTGACTGTTTTGATAAATTTTTGGTTGAACCAGGACTTGGAAAGCAGATGAGGATTATGAGTTGAATTGGGGATGAAAGGGCCTTCACACCAGTACAAATAATTTGTGTTCTTTCAGAGCAGGTGTTAGGGTCAGGTGAGCAGAAGCAATAGTCAGACCAAGGAAAGGAGGAGTAGAAATTCCAGAGGACATCCCAATTGGCTCCTCTGTAGTACCAGAGGATGCAAGGACAGGAGTGGTTGAAGGAGCATTCCTCTCTCTCTCACAGAACATCCTTCCAACAACACCTGATTGTGAATCTAGGTTGCCAAGAGGAGAAATGACCTCTATGGTGTATCTGGAAGGAGAACTGATCAAAAAGAGATCCAGAGTATTTTGAGAGTGAAGAATTATCAAAAATTCGAGTTTGAGTGAGTAGATATATAACTTGTGTTCGGTTATTATTTATAGCAAAGACTTCTGCTTCTTGTCTTGCTTGGTCAGTGGTGTTGGAGTAGGGAAGTGAATTGGAATTGTGAACAATGAGGTTGCTCATTGTTCACTGCAATCCAGCTATTTGGATAGCTGGATTGCAGGTGTTCAAGTCTCATGGAATGAAATGTGAAGAGATCTGAGTGGTTATCAGTGTTTGGAGACAAGCAAATATGACAAATAAATGTTCCTAAATGTGACAAGAAAACCTTGAGCCAGAGAAGGTCAAAAGCTGGGGATTCTAAATTAGCCATTCTCTGGCAAGCTATATCAAATTTGACAAAGTCACAGGTGTCACCTTTGTGATGAAATGAATCATGAAGTGTGTAGTTTGGGCACTGAAGGTGGACAGTAGTAGACAATCTCGATTTCTGTCAGGAATAAGATGTCTAGTCTGAAAGACTGCAAATGATGGTGAATGTCATTTATGTTTGTGTTAATGCCATGGATGTTAGTAAAGAGGATGCAAAAATTAGTTTTTAGTGAAGAGATTTTGACATGGTTCATATGTTGTGACTAGTTGTAATGTGACTTGTTTGATGGGATTAGTTCATGAGAAAGATTTGTTTGTGAGTCTTTATAAGTTTCATTAGATGGAAGGTTATAGTGGAGACATATAGCGAGAGAACATACTCTTGGACATAACATCGATACAGAACAAAATCAGTCTCCGTGCCATGACATTGCCTCAACAGTGCCTCCCCACATACCACTACTAGAACTTCCTCTTTAGGCGTGACCTGGCAAAGTATATGGCAGCGAGATTAGGCACCACTCACTCATTACTGACAGGTTTGGGTCAGTGCACTAACTGGCAGCCAGACCACCATTTTAACTGATGTACCCTCGAAATGGAGAAGGTTATAGAAGATATTACAATAGTATATGAAAAAGTTACATCATTACTAACTTCTGATCAGTAATTTTCCTCCAAATTAATTATCTATCAAGACTCCATCATCACTAAATTCCTGACATGTACCCTCAAGGGGTGTACAGGATATGATAGTACTACATGAAAAATTTACATCATTACTAACTTCCTATCTACAATTTTCCTCCAAATCAATCTGTTACCTGTCAAGACTCCAACATTATCAGATCTTATATTTCTATCGTCTAAGGCACTTTTTACCATATCAATCCACCTATATATCTTGATCTTCCTCTGGGTCTTTTTCCTGCTGTTACATCCTGAATGAAGCACTTTATTAAAGAAACGATTCATTCAAGATTTAACAAGTCAGAAAATTGAGCTGAGAAAAAAAAACTTATACTGAAGCAGAAGAACTAAAGTACTAACTGTAAATGGAAATAGAATTACTTTATTGTAGTAGATTTGTAATACTAGGTAAGTAAGTGCATATATAAATTAATATTATGCGAAATGCATCATGCACACAATGAAATGTAAATTAGATGCAAGCATTAGTCCAAAGGTCACAGGCGAGCCTGAGGCAATTTTGATCTCACGGAAAGTGCCGCACGTTCGTTTCCCGGAAGACGCTGCTATAATCTCGCGATGTATCGAAAGTTCCTGCGGAAAATTAAGAGGGCACTATCGCAGTTAGCAATGAGGGTGCAAAATAGGGGGGGAGTGAAGGGTGAATAAAAAAGTTTTGCATCCCTTTCTCAGGGCTTTTTTCGCCTGCTTCCTGGACGATGATTTGACTTCTCTGGTGGATCGAGGGTTCCTGATGGTGTTTCGTGGTGATGGTTCGATATCGGAGGGCACACCTTTCCTTTCGATATCTGAACGTCTGCCGGTGTGAAAGCACGAGATATCTTCGCTGAAAGTCCCGACAGAATAATATCGCAAACGTATACCAGAGCCGACAGTAGAAGCGATGGACCGAAGCAGATCAAGAACAGATGAAAAAAAACGCCAGGTGCAGGGCATAGCTTAATCTGGCGACCATGGTGACCCACCACATGGACGTAGGCTTATGGAGGTACCAAAAGAGAACTAAAACAAAGAAGGGTAGTTCAGACGGACCTGGAGATCCTGCCCCAAGAAATGGTAAAGTACAGATTTTGTTGCATAATTACTCAGTAGGTAAAAGGGAAGAATTATTACAGTATATTAATCGAGTGTGGGCAGTATTTAAGGACTTTAAGTGATTATTTAGCTGTGTCAATGTCCACAAAACAAATTGTTAAGAATGATTATAGATGACTGTGGCTGGTTTAATATAGAAGATTAACGCAACAGGTAGATATTGTTTGGAAGAGTGCATTGTGTATATTATGTGTGCTTGTATTGTATTAATCGAGTATGGACAGTATTTAAGGACTTTAGGTGATTATCTAGCAGTGTTAATGTCCATAAGACAAATTGTTAGGAATGACTATAAATGATTGTGAATAGATGCATATGCTAGACTAAAATAGTAAGTAGAAAATTTGGTAGAAGTGTGTATTATGTATGTTAAGTCTCTAACAAAAGAAGGATTCATTGTTCATGTATTAGAGTATTAATTAGTTTGAAAAGGTTTAATTTAGCATGTCATTGAACTTATTGAAAGTGCATATTATGTCTTTAGATTCCAATAAATATGTTTTTTCTTTTATACCTGCATTTTGCCTGTGATATGAACCAAAACTGCCACTCATTAAATTCGAACCATAGCAGGGTGGGGGAGGGGGGGGAGAATTGAAAGAAAGGTATAACATGTTGTTATAGAGGTCACGACTGCAAACCTGAATTTACTTAGCCATTGTGGAGCATTTGATTTATGAGTATAAGCAATAAATTTATTCTCCTATGTGCACCAAAGGTCTGGAAAAGTCTCCCTGAATAAGAGTCCCCTCTATTCTAAGATATTGGCTGGCGCAGCGTTAAAAAATAAATTTTTCAATATGTGAAGAGGAGACAGCCCCAGATAGAAATTAGAGGATTCGTTTCTTATAGTAAGGAATAACCTTTAACAGTCAGGGTATGCACGTGAGTAAATTTAGGAATCGGCCAGAGATATAGAATTTGTTTTCCTTATAGAATGAGTTTTTAAGAAGAGATATAGATACTAGAGTAAGGGAAATTTTGTAAGTCATGTAGTTAAAGTAAGGAGGATTATAAGAATAATGGAAATAATATAAAAGGGTAGAGAAAGAAAGATGGCGGTGAGCCAAACACCACGTGGCAGCAGTTATAACAATGGCTCACACAGAGCCGGTAGGAAATTGATAGAATAAGGTTAAGATAGATATTGTCTAGATAGATAGGGGTGCTTAAGGGTCAAAGCTGTATAACTGAGAGGAGACCTCCACATAGCCTTTAAAGGAATGCGGAGAACCGACCAGGGCTTCTGACCTAATGTCCAATCCTCATCTTCTCGTGGTGCACCCTGTTGGGTATCTACTTGGATACTGAACGAACGAGGATGGGCTGGCAATTTGGGATTTAGCCAACCAAATTGTATTCTTATTGGTTAAACCAAAATAAAAAATGATGGTACAACATGACAAAATTTCATGCCGGATGGAGCGTCGCCCGGTTAAACAAGGCTCTCGTTGTTTTCGCCAGGGAACCAGGGCGAACGGCGAAAAGTCAGCTACTGGAACAAATCTGAAAACAAACCCCAACTCAACATCACCAGAGTTAAAGATCGGTACTATCAACGTAAGAAGCCTGAATGGCAAAGAAATGGAGCTAACTGAGGAATTAGATAAGTACCAGATTGACATAATAGGGGTGACTGAAACAAAAAAGACCAAAACTGGTGAGATCTTTCTGAGCAATAAATACAAAATGTTATATTCAGGCAATGACAATCAAGGAAAAGAAGGAGTAGCCATAGTATTCAACACAAAATAAGAGGCTAATCTTCTTGAATGGCAGTCAGTCTCAAGTAGAGTTATGTAGAGTAAAGTACCAGATCGACATAATAGGGGTGACTGAAACAAAAAAGACCAAAACTGGTGAGATCTTTCTGAGCAACAAATACAAAATGTTATATTCAGGCAATGACAATCAAGGAAAAGAAGGAGTAGCCATAGTATTCAACACAAAATACGAGGCTAATCTTCTTGAATGGCAGTCAGTCTCAAGTAGAGTAATGTGGGCAAATATGAGAATGGGGAACTGGACAATGAGACTTATTTGTGCCTATGGTCACACAGAAGGTTCTACTAAGGTAGAAGTGGAGGAGTTTTTTGAGGCTTTAGAAAAAGCAACTGACACAATGAAAAAGGAAAAGTTGGTCCTTGTTGGGGATCTAAATAGCAGAGTAGGAAATGATTGTGAGACATACAAAAATATTTTGGGAAAATTTGGAGAAAAGAGCAAAGCTAATAATAATGGCAAATATCTGTTGGATTTCTGCTCAGGACATGGACTGGTTATTACTAACAATATGTTCCAACATAAAAATGTGCATAAATTCACATGGAGAGAAGAGGCAAGGAATAAGAAAAGTCTCATTGACTATGTTATTGTTGATAGTGATGTTTTCTCCCTGGTGCAGGACACCAGAGTGTACAGAGAATTTGAAATTGGAAGTGATCACTATTTAGTCTTGAGCAGCATAAAATTGAATTTCATATTGAAAAGAATAACATGTAAGAAAGTTTTAAAGCGAATAAAAGTTGAGCAGCTCTCAGATGTGAACTGTAGACTAAAATACAGAAAGATTATTGAAAAGAAAATGAAAGAGTTTGAGAACAGGAATCAAACCTTGGAGATTCAGTGGCAAACTCTGAAGAAAACATTGATTGATTCTGCCAGAGAGGCATGTGGTGAGGTTGTGTGCAAGGATAAAAAAATCAGAACTCTCTGGTGGACACAGGAAGTTAAAGAGGCAGTGAAGGAAAAGAAGAAAGCATATCAAAAGTTCCCGGCAAATAAGTCAGCTTTTACTCTTACAGAATACAAAGACAAATGTAAGAAAGCTAAACAGTGTGTAAAACTATCTAAACAAAAGTCATGGTAGGACTTTGGCAAGAATATAGAAAATAAATATCAAGAAGGTGGCAAAATATTCTGGAGGTTGTTGAAGAAGCTTAGGAATGGAGGAAAGAGTGCTGTAAAATTAGAGAT
The DNA here is from genome assembly GCF_054136105.1 of Typopeltis vanoorti. NCBI lineage: Eukaryota > Metazoa > Arthropoda > Arachnida > Uropygi > Thelyphonidae > Typopeltis > Typopeltis vanoorti. The sequence goes on from NC_143571.1 coordinate 2,081,888, forward strand.
GAGAAAGGTGACATGAAAACAGGAGAAAAGGATCTGAACTTCCTCCACCTTTGCAACGAGTTGCCCGGTATTGTACTACGTACTAGGATCACTTGCATTGGATAACGCTAGTGTCGCCGATACTTTATAGTTTACTATATTCGGCAAGAAACTCTCTGATTCCGATCTTTGAGTTTCTTATTCGGTTTTAAAACTATGCGGGATTTAATATCCCCTTAATTTAAGTAAGGAGAAAAAGATATCCTTGAAGTATGGAGTAATTACTTTGAAAAACTGCTAAATGAAACAAGCAGTGATGATAGCACAGTGATAAAAAACACTGACCAGGCATGCAGTCAGGATTACATATCCATACTTGAAGTACAAAAAGCCATCAGAGGCTTGAAATGTGGAAAGGCAGCTGGTGTAGATGATATTCGACCAGAAATGCTGAAGTATGGTGGTATAAGAGTCTTACAGTGGCTGCACTTCATAGTTCAGAAAGCCTGGACAGAGGGACGAATTCCCGATGATTGGAGTAGTGCTCTCATAGTACCCATATATAAAAAGGGAAATAAAACTGAATGTGAGAATTACAGAGGTATTTCCCTACTGAGTGTTCCTGGCAAGATCTATGCAAGTATACTTGAGAAACGGTTGAGAAGAATTGTGGAAGAAAAGCTTGGTGAAGAACAAGCTGGATTCAGGCCAAATAGAGGCTGTCAGGATCAGATCTTCACTTTACGACAAATAGTCGAGAAAGCATGGGAATATAACAAAGATCTGTATTTAAGTTTTGTCGATTTGGAAAAGGCATATGACAAGGTGCCAAGAGAGAAGCTATTCAATATGCTGCAGTTATATGGTGTCGATGGGGCATTATATCAAACAATACTTAGTCTTTATTTGAGTTGTAAGTCAGCAGTTAGAATTGAAGGAAGTACAGGAAGATGGTTTAATGTTAAATCTGGTGTGAGACAAGGATGTACATTATCCCCTCTGTTATTCATTATCTATATGGATCACATTATGAAGGAATGTGGTATTAAACATGATATCAAAATTGGAGATGTTAATGTCAGCTCTTTGCTTTATGCGGATGATGTTATACTTCTAAATAAATCCGCTACAAGTCTGCAAGATTCTCTGACTAAATTGAATAGCTGTTGTAATAGATATGGTATGAAGGTCAGCAATAAAAAGACAAAGACAATGAAAATAGGCAGAATCATTGAAAATGTAAACTGTGTTGTGAATGGAGAACCTGTGGAACAAGTAAAACATTTTAGCTACTTAGGCACAATTTTTACTGAAGATGGTAAATTAAATATAGAAATAGACAACAGAATCAGCAAAGCTGGTATGGTGGGAAGTCAATTGAATAAATTCATATGGAATAAGAAAGAAATTAGTCGGAACACTAAATTAGCTGTATAAAAGACAGTGTTCAAACCAGTTTTAACTTATGGATCTGAGAGCTGGGTCCGAAGTAAAACACTTGACCAAAGACTAGAGACCGCAGATATGAGAGTCCTGAGAAAGATTAGAGGCGTGAACAGATGGCATCAATGGCAATATCATATTAAAAATGAGGATATTAGGAAAGAACTTGACATTGCCAGCATCCAGGAATGCGTTAGCAGAGCTAATCTCAGGTGGTATGGTCACTTAAATAGAATGGGAGAGGAAAGATTAGCAAAACAAGTGTTTTCTGCCAGGTTGGCAGGAAAATGACCAAGATATAGGTGGATTGATACGGTACAAAGTGCCTTAGACGATAGAAATATAAGATCTGATAATATTGGAGTCTTGACAAGTAACAGACTGATTTGGAGGAAAATTGTAGATAGGAAGTTAGTAATGATGTAATTTTTTCATGTAGTACTGTCATATCCTGTACACCCCTTGAGGGTACATGGCAGGAATTTGATGATGATGGTTAAGATAGATGAAGGTTTAGGTTAGAAAAGATTGAATAAAATACAACAATTGTTTAAGTAAAAAACTACAATTCATACGACATAACAATAGCGCCTTTTTTCTTATTACGACTATTTTCGACCTTTCTGCTATATCTCCGTTATACACTCAATCAGGTAACACGTGGTACCTCTGAGGTACAATGGAATTTCCTCGAGATTGAGGCAGTACCAGAGTATCAGAGTGTCTGAGATTTACCTCTCGTAGAACGCCAAGAAATTTATTTGTTTCACTGTGCCACTTAGCGCTATTAGATTATTAATATTAACAACCAAGAGGTAATCTCAGGACAGTACTTAATAATACCTATCAACTCTGCAGACGTGGCCAAAATTTACCCTTTTCTAATATCCCGCATAGGTTCGTAATAATTTATAAGAGGTGCATCGGATTCCAGAAATCACAGAAAGTCTTTGTTAGAATCAAAAGCAAGGTTTATTATATCTCAAAAGTTGATACACTTAATAACATTAGTTTAAATTCCCATCTTAAGGGAGTTCCAGACAAAGTAAAAAATATTCAAATACTACTAACATACTTATAACATATTATGCAGTAGCCTTCCAAAGTAAGAATTATATTAACACTCTCTAATGCATTAGTCATGTAATATTATCACAATCATTCTAAAACTCCGTAGCTCTGTCAGACTACTCAAGATAACCATATCTTTCATAATCTCTTTATAAATTATCAATTCTTTACTCTAAACATATCCTTAACTTCATTCAATATAATAACGAACTTTAACACAGCGATAGACAGTAAGATCAAATTCAATAGCTTTCTAAAGCGATAGCAATACAATCTTATTCTATATCATTAATGTCCTTTTTCCATAACATATTAACGTGGCACAAATCTTTTATTCCTATTCAGTGAAACACAAATAAAGTCTACTTATCTTCCCTTTTTGGTTCTTTATTGCATCATAGGTTCACAGGAAACTGGCCGCGGAGAATATGGCCGCCGAGACCCGCAACTGCCTTAATCGGAATCCTCCGGTACGGAGGCACTGCCACCCTCTTACCACCGTGAGAGACGAGCACCCAGGAGATCCAGGAACAAAAGGCCTTGTATCAGGGTCGCATGACCCTTATATTTCCCTCTTTTCTTCTCGGTGTTTCTCGCCCTTTTCGAGGTCCAGCCAACTCTCATGTGCTATTACGTCGCGGCATCCATCCTCTCCCCCGCTATCGCACGTACACTGACGTCACGTTGTTTGCTTAGGGCGAGCCGCTCCCTTGCATACGGCTCCGTGACCTTTGGACTTCACTCTACCCCAACTGTTGAATTTGTGCTTGCATTCCATAATTCTTTTATACATGTTATTTCATAAAGCTCTGGTAATGTTTTTCACTTTCAATATTAATTTAACCTCATTCGCGAATGGCACAAAATATATACTTATTTAACCTCTTATAACAGAACATGCTTGATATATATATATATATATATATACATATTACTTATTTTATACTTAGAGGCAATTTACTGTATTTATCTCCTTTTTTTTTGTTTGGAAACACATGTTAGATTGTGATAAGATAGGAGTTCATAAAATTCCACTCTATCACAATCCAACACTGCCAACCTGGCAGAGAACACTTGTTTTGCTAATCTTTCCTCTCCCATTCTGTTTAAGTGTCCATACCACCTAAAATTAGTTATACTAACACATTCCTCAATGCTAACAATGTCAAGTTTTTCCTAATATCCTCGCTTTTAATATGATATTGCCATTGATGCCATCTGTTCATGCCCCTAATCTTTCTCAGGACTATCATATCTGCAGTCTCTAGTCTTTGGTCAAGTGTTTTACTTCTAACCCTGCTCTCATATCCATAAGTTAAAAATGATTTGAACACTGTATACAGCTAATTTAGTGTCTTGATTAATTTCTCTCCTACTCCATATAAATTTATTCAGTTGACTTCCTATCATACCAGCTTTGTTGATTCCATTGTCTATTTCCATATTTAATTTACCATCTTCACTAAAAATCGTGCCTACATAGCTGAAATGTTTTACTTGTTCTATAGGTTCTCCATTCACAATGCAGTTGATCTTTTCAATGCTTCTGCTATCAAAACTCCAACATTATCAAATCTTATTATTTTTATGGCTATTTAGCCTATTTTTGTTTAGGAGTGCCCCTTTTTTATGTCATTGGCTTTTTACTAAAATTTTAGAGCATTACAGATGTTTTATATAGACAGATATATGAAGAATATATAGGAGGAAAAATTAAGATATACCTTGTAGAATGTTGCTGGCTGTCTTCTTATTCAGCAGCATCCTGCCTTGTGGTGATATACATTCATCTGCTGTTTAAGGAAGGAAGTATGACTGAAAAGAGGGGGGGAGATTGGAAAAAGTGAGGTAGAGAGAGAGAGAGAGATGTGGGAGAATTATTGGTGAGCCAAGGGGTTTGCGAGTTCCAGTTCATAGCAAAGTAGTAGTAATAAAAGGAAAGAAAACCACTTTTACATTTGGAATGTTGTAAGATGACTTGGAGCAATAAAACTTTAAATTACAAATTATTCTACCTGCAATAATTTTCAGCAGATGAAAGAAAGTAATTTATAAACTACTCGTGGAATAATATAGTCCAAGATATTTTATTCACACTCCAAAAGTCCTCCAATTTTCAGAGTGGTAAACTAAACGTGACTTTATTCTTTCAAAGCATTCCTACAATAGCATGGTTAGATGAGTCTTTAAAATTGTAAATCCTGAGATCTTTGTCTCCTCAGCTGCAATAAAAGTCTATGACATCTTGTACCAAGAAAGGTTGGCCTCATGAACATTGAAAAGTTTCTTTAGTTTTTTTTTTTTCTTGAATCTGGCAAAACCACCCAGCACTAGCCTTAAATTCAGAAGAATCATATGCCATTTTTTTTTTAAGATCAGTTAATTATATCTAATTTTGTTTAAAATCCAATTGTTCTCACTTTAAGCACTTTCACAAATACTATGTTTGTTTTCCATGTTTCAAGATTAATTAAAAAAAAAAAAAACAGAATAATAGACACTAACCACTCACCAGCCAAAAGAGTGCGGGTTCGAATCCCGCCATGGGCATGGATGTTTGTGATTGTGGAAATACTAGTAGTGGTGGTCAGCGGAAGATGGCGTTGGTGTAGTTGCGATCAGTTGGTGGAGACAGAGTTGTAGAGAAGGTACCCTCCCTCGATGAGTCTTTGGACTCCCTGGAGGTGTCAAATAACAATAATAATAAACATTATTATTATGGTTGTGGAAATGATTATGGAAATACTAGTAGTGGTGGTCGGCGATAGATGGCATTGGTGTAGTTGTGGTCAGTTGGTGGAGACAGAGTTGCAGAGCAGGTGCCCTCCCTCGATGAGTCTTTGGACTCCCTGGAGGTGTCAAATAATAATAATAATAATAATAAACACAGTATAACATTAACACGTTATATGTTCAGAAAAGGAAGAACATTCAATACAGCACAGAATAGGGAATCACCAAATTAAACATTTTCTGTAGGATGATGAAATATCAGCAAACTCTGTTTATTGTAAAATGTTCATAAGTGCATGTTCTATGTTTGTTAATGAATTAGGAGTTGGAATGTTCATAAATATTAATTGCTTATTACATTTTTACCATAAGTAATACAGAGTTATTCAACTGTAATCCGTTCATGAAGCTGAGCCAAGAGATGTAAACAAAACCATTCTGACAACAGTTTATAACCTTACCAATCTCTTTTGCTGTAGTGTTATTAATAATGGTCCAGTTACTAGGAAGGAGAGTAAATTGTAAAGTGAATCACATAGCAGGGATCGTGTGAATGCTACTGTACTTTTGTTTGCACAAGTCTTGGCTGCATGACCAAGAAAGTATAAAGGCATAAATTTTATGAAACCAAAATCACTAACCTTTTTTGAACAATAAGATTGATATTGCGTAATGCAACATACTGGACTTCAGCCTCACTAGACAGCAGTGTCACAAGGGGAGGAGCAAGCTTTTTTGTTAATGTAGTCACAAACTCCGTGTCAGGAGTCATCATTTCCATTAACTTCATCAATACCTGCAATGTCCAAATTGTATAATTATTGCTTTTTACTTTTACATAATTTACAATTCTGCACATTCACCACATTATATTTTTATACATAAGATGATTAAATGTAAGCAACTGGAAGTAACCATTCCATATTAATAAAATTTTGTGTGTTAATAAAATTGTGTTAATAAAATTTAATTAACAAAAATTTTGATAATTAAATTTTGATCTTATAATATGAAAGCATGCATCTTAGTATTGGTCTCTAATTTATTTATCAATTTATTAAACTGCATTAATTCATTATAAGTGTCTGCTTTTTAAGAACAACATTAAAAAAATCTGTTTAAAAACACTAATACTAAAAAGCAGAGCTTAGTGGAAACCAAGATGCCCCTGGAAGGTTGTGGGAACAACCTGCCAATAATATGGTGGTAACAACCTGCCAAGCTAATAAATTAAAAATTTCAAAATTACTAAAATTACTAATTAACGTTTATTTTTGAAAGATATATAAACAAGAAACATACCAAACATTCTTCAAAGGCAAGATGATAGCTATTTTTAAGACTCATCAACTTTAATTAAATAAAGAATTTTTTTTTTTTATAGAACTTCCTAAGAGATTGATAAAATTATAAGATTAAACAAAATGTGTTTCAAGAAATGTATAAAAAATAAATTTATATAAATTAAAAACATGGAATGCCAATAATATGAATATCAACATATAATATTAATGTATAAAAAAATGGGAATATAAAAACTGAGAAAAACAGAGTAAGAATAAAAAGAAAATGTGGTATACATAATGCCATTATTACTACTTGCTCTGTCAAGTATACATGTTTTTTGTTCTTAGCCTTTTAATATTAATATTTTCTCATAATTAAATATTTTATTTGATGAATTTCACAGTCTTGATATTCCATGTTTTTAATTTATATAAATTTATCCTTTTATCAATTTTTTCACAGAGACTCATCGAGGGAGGGCACCTACTCTACAACTCTCTGTTTCTGTATCCACCAACTATACAATCTCCAACTACTATCATCACCTACACCAACACCATCTACTGCCTCCACTAGTATTTTCACCGACAATCACAAACATCCATGCCCATGGCAGGATTCGAACCTGAAACCTTTTGGCTGGAGAACGGATATGCTAACCACTTGGCCAACCAGTCCAGCAATTTAATTTAAATTTAATGATTCTACAAAATGGCTCTCATCTTTCATTTCAACAATATCTAGTTTTTCATATCAATATATCTTCCAAAAATAAACTTTAATTGGTAATTATAAAAGTATTTGATTTATTAACTAGCCTTGTTAGCTGGGATAGTTCCATCTCCATTAAGATATTCAACATTAGTATAAAAAATAGAAACTACAGCAGGCATGCATATGAATGACACTTGAACAAAATGATGAATTACAACAGACTATGGAGAAGTCATGGCATAAGTTCCATTGTTATTTTAAACTCATCATTAAAAACACTAGGTGAAAACTTTCATGAAAGAAAGTGATATCACAATCAGTAGACAAAAGAAATGGAAGGAAATCACAATAACAACAGAACACAAAGTTCTGGCAGGAACCATACATAAACTACACAAAATGACAAGTAGAAATACACAATAATGGGACATAAGAGGTGAAAGAGCAAAAAATTATAAATATTAAAATCCAGAATTAATGTTTAAATTTTGAAATGTTATAGTAGTTTAAATTAATGTCACTTACCTGAAATTTTCATAATGAACCAAATACAGGGTGATCAAAATTAACCTATTCCTGTTTAAGGTGTACCAGATGTTGCAAAGTCTGCAGTAACACATCCTGCATCATATGGAAGTAATATCTAAGGAGGGAGGGGGGGACAAAAAAAAAACAGTTCCAAAATTCACCACCAGAAAGCATTGTAAACATTAAATGCATGGAATATACATAGTACGCAATTCGGTAGGTGCCAGGAGAGTTTAAAAAGATTGACAATGGATCATTCCCTTCATTCTAGTTGTTAATACTGTGCATAGTGATGGAAATAACCTTCCCCAACATGCTTTTCTTGTGAGGCAGTACTACCTTAATAATTGCAATGTTGTTGCTGCACTCTGAAAATTTCATTGCCTGAACAAATGTCAGCGAGGTCCACTATTTCCATGTGCTCTGCAACAAATGATTAGTCAGTTTGAAGAAACAGGATTGTTGGAAGTTAAAGTTGGCAGAGGTCACAAACCAATCAGTTCACAACAAGTGAATGAGGTTGCTACTGCCATTGTGGAGCAGGTCATGAATAACAGTGTTTGTTCTTGCAGTGCATGTGCTATATCAAGATACATAGATGTGTACCTTATTCTACAGAAATGCAGAATCTTCTATAGAATAAGGCACACATCCATGTGTCTTGATATAAATAGGGGGGCTAGAGGGACTCGTGGTGTGCAGTGTTTGTTGAGAGCTCCTGATAAGTGTTATTTTAAGTTATCATTGACAATTTTGCTTGAATATTATAGTTTTGTTTGCTTTTCGTATCTTAGTGTGTCTGTTTGTGTATTTTTGGTGTTGTTTCAATATTATTAATTCGATAAGATACGATAGAAGCAACCACATGGCTACGGTAAGAAGAAAAATGGTGGTAAGTAATAATGGTTAGCCATCTTTTTTCAATAATGGTAACATAAAGGAGATTATTCAGTGTACTATCTGCGAAATGTATACGTTGCAGAGAGCAGTTGGGTATGATTAGATGTTGATAGTGGAATGAATGTGTGCAGAAAAAGTAGGGAAAATGAGGAATTAAAGTGTGTTTCAGGTTGTGAGTGTGATATTTTTGTCAAATTTCAGAATGTAGAAAATAGTGATTGGCACTTCCAGACCACAGGTTATTGGCATTAGTGAAACATGGCTGACAGAAGATGATATAGCTAGTGGGATTGAATGTGAGGGGTATAGTATGTTTAGGAATGACAGGGAGAATAAAATGGGGAAAGGAGTATTACTGATGATAGCTGATGAGCTGCAGCCAAGGAGAATACAAGTTGAATTGCAGGACAGAGAAAAGAGCACATTTGAGGACATTTGGTGTGAGATTGAGGCCAGCAGAACAAAATATACAATTATGTAGAAAATAGTGACATGATAAGAAATTGCGAAGTTGTACCAGAGAGCTGTGAGGGCAGTGTAGAAAGTGAGAATGAAGGTATTAATACAGAGCAAATTAATGGTTCAACAGATAATAAAAAAGATGAGACAGATGCAATGAGTGAGATCGCACGATTGAGCAGAGCGATACACAGGGCAAAGCGGCAGCTGGAGTGTATGCACAAATGTCAAATTGGGTGCGGCTATGGACCAGGTGATGGAAAAGATGGTGGAGATAGTATGCATAAGCAAATAGAAGAAATGCGTGGAAGGAGGGTAATTATTATGGGAGATTTCAACTATGATAGCATTGATTGGAGGGAGGAGAGGACACATGGGAGGAAGGAAATGGATTTTATTCAATTATTAAGGGATAATTATCTGAGACAGCATGTAATTGAAAATACTAGGGGTGTGAGTGTGCTTGACCTAGTAATTGCATCTGAGGATTTGACTGTAACGAATATGACCACATTGCCACCAATTGGTGAGAGTGATCATAGGTTCTTGACTTGGGAGGTGGCTAAAGGTGTGGAATTTACAATTAAGACATGGTACATGTGGAATTATCGGGCTGGAAAGTATGACAAGCTTAGGAGTTTGATTGGTTCAGTGACATGGCATGTAAAACTGCAAGGGCTGGATGTTGATAGTGCATGGAAGGCAGTTAAGAAGTGTTTGCAGGAAGCAATGGCTGACTGTATACCTAGAGTCCGAATAATAAATCAAGTAGGGATTAAATGGATGAATAACACCATTAAGCTTGAGCTGCAAAAAAAAAAAACAACTGTGGAGGGAATTTAAGGAGAAAGGTGACCTGCAGGCACATGAATGGTATAAAGCCCAGGCCAGAAGGGTAACAAGTGTGGTAAGAAAAGCAAAAGTGGATTATGAAAGAACATTAGCCATGCAACTAAAGAGAATCCCAAACAGTTTTTTCGATATGTTGCAAGTAAAAGAAAAAATGGATATGGCAGATTGATTTTAAAGAATGCCGACGGTAGGGAGGTAACCGAATCAGTTGATATAGTAGAATTACTGAGTGAGCATTTTGCAAGAGTATATCATCCAGGTGATGACATTGCAGAAATGGAAGAACAAACAGCTTATACGGGAATTGTGGTGAATGAAGTGGAGGTGAATAGTCTATTGCAAAACCTCAATGTCCATTCATCTGCGAGATTGGATGGTATACCAGCTCGTGTCATACGAGAAGCGGCTAAAGAATTGTCAGTGCCTTTGACCATTTTGTTTAATTTGAGTCTCGGGTCTGGGTAAGTCCCAAGGGGTGGAAAGAGGGGAAAATAGTTCCACTGCATAAAGGACATTCCAAGACTACTATTGAAAATTACCGGCCAATCAGCTTATCAGGAATTGTTGTCAAGGTCTTGGAGAAAATAGTCAAGAGGAAAATACAAGATTGGATAGATAAAAATGGGATACTGTATGGGGGACAGCATGGTTTTGTGAAGGGTAGATCATGCCTCAGTAACTTGCTCACATTCTATAACACAGTGACAGCTGAACTGGATAAGGGTAACGGGTTTACAGTGATTCTACTGGACCTTGCTAAAGCCTTTGATAGGATACCACATGGAATTCTAATCAGTAAACTGCAGCATATGAATATGGATATAGGGTTGGTGAGATGGATAGGAGGGTGGTTGATGGAGAGATATCAGAGGGTGGTTGATGGAGAGATATCAGAGAGTGGTTAATTCAGGAGTAGAGTCCAAAAGACGGCCTGTGACTAGTGGTGTGCTGCAGGGTTCTGTTCATGGACCACTACTGTTTAATTTGTTCATTAACGATATAGGAAAGGATCTGAGAGGAACTGTGCATCTGTTTGCGGATGATGCAAAGTTAGGTAGAGCAATAGTGAATGCTCAGGATGTCAAAATTTTGCAGGATGATTTGGATAGTTTGGAGGACTGGGCTAAGGAGAATGGATGTCAATTCAATGTGGAAAAATATAAGGTTTTGCATTTTGGGGTGAAAAGATTAGCAGCAGTATATCACATTGGTGGAACTGTACTCCAGGAGATTGACGAGGCCAGGGATTTGGGAGCATTGGTGGATAGGGAGTTCAAGTTTAGGGGACACATCGCAAAAGTGGCAAAATCAGCTCATCAAATCACTTGGTTGCTGAAAAACAGTTTAACGAGCAGAGACAAACAGGTTATTGTTCCTCTGTATCACGCCTTGATAAGACCCCATCTAGACTACTGTGCCCAGATATGGGAGCCAGGGTTTCTTCTTGATGGGGAGGAGGTGGAGAGGATCCAGAGACGATTGACGAAGATAATAGCAGGACTATGGAATGAACCTTATGAGAACAGGTTGAAGATTTGTGGGCTGCAGAAATTGGTTGATAGGCGGAAAAGGGGTGATATGATTGAGACATTCAAATTACTGAATGTCTCAATGAAGGGTTTCTATAAGATTAATTCAGAAGATATTTTTCAGAATAGGACTGGCAGTGGGAGAACTAGGGGCCATCCATGGAAGCTTGGTAAAAGTGTGGTTAGCAAGGGTGTTAGAGCTAGATTTTTTACTTTTGAGAGTGGTAAATGAGTGGAATAAGCTGCCAGAGTCTGTTGTGGGTGCCATGACTGTAAATGAGTTCAAGGTGGAGTATCATAGATACTGTGTGAATGTTGAATAGTTGTTCTTAATATGATGTTGGGGCCTCCCTCGATGAGGTCTAAGGACTCCTTGGAGCTGCCCATAATAATAATAATATAGCACATGGACTGCAATAAATAACAAACAATACCTTCACATTCATTGGATGAATGCGAAGGTATTTGTTTGATTGCATGAAGGTTTTCTGTAGCCCATACCTGGCAACTGTGACTATTTACAGCACAATTCAAGTGAAAGTGAGCCTCATTTCCCCACAAAATCATCCAAAGCCATGTAGTGTCCAACTCAACATCATTGGGCAAAGAATATTACAGCTCTTTAAAAGTTGAATGACATCTGCTTTAGCATTCTTTGCCCAATGGTGTGGAGTTGGACACAGCGTGGCTATGGATGATTTTGTGGGGAGAGATGAGGCTCACTTTTACCTGAATGGTGTTTTAAATAGACAATTGCCAGGTATGGGCTACGGAAAACCAAAATGCAATCTTTCAGCATAACATCAGTCACTTACTGAAAGATACTTTCTGATAATTTGCCAGTGCTGTTATGCTGTCTTTCAGCATAACATCAGTCACTTACTGAAAGTGGCTTTGCTGAAAGACAGTCTAACATCAGTCACAACCAACTGTATTCTGCCATTGAACACACTGTGCAAAGGATGGAGTTTGTGGCATACCAGGAAGAGCAACACGTTAAACAGTACAGCCTGTGAATGCATAATGGAAGTGAATAAAAATGTGTTATTTATTCTTGTGTCGCTTTTCTTCTTACACACAAAAATTACATTTCTACATTTGGTACATCATACAGCACCCCTAGTAATGAATTTTGGAACTTTGTTTTTAATTTTATTTCTCTCAATTTCATTTATTTCTCACCTGTTTTATTTCTTTTCATTCATTTCTCATGGTTTAATTTTTTTTTATTTCTTTTAATTTATTTCTCACAATTCCACTTGTTCTCTTTCCTGCTATTTCCTTTGTTTCATGAGAATGTTTCATCGAGTGGGATGGGGGGGGGGGGGGAGAAGATCAATATTTTTTCTCTAAATTCACTAGTCTCTAGTTCCTAGGGGTTTGCTATAACAAGCATCTATTGTGTATAAAACATGTTCTGAAATCTTAATTATTTTATCCATTTTTGAATGGATAAAATAATTTCTGTTTCATTATCTGTTTGTTATGTAAGGTAAAGACAAAATGTAATTTAGAGAATTTGGCAAATAAGAAAAGGGCATGAGGTGATTGCGATTTATTTATGTAGTAGATGGTGTTCCTCATTTGGCATAAATCCAGCACCTTGCTTAGTGGAGACCTCTTCTTCTGCAGTTCCTCCCACTTAAGTGGGGTCACTGTTTGTAATGAGTCTCCTCCACACCTTCCTGTCTTGGGCTGTCACCACATCCAAGTTCTTCATTTTCAAGTCCTCTTCTATCAGCTCCCTCCATCTCTTCTTTGGCCGCCCACGCTTCCGCCTTCCTTGCACATCCATCTGCATGACCCTTCTTCCCACATATTCGTCCTCCCTCCTCATCACATGACCAAACCATCTCAACCTTGCCTCCTGTATTTTTGCTCCTAAGTTCGTAACTTTCACTGTTCCCCTGACATAGTCATTTCTCAGACGATCCTTTCTGGTCACACCGCACATCCATCTAAGCATTCTCATCTCTGCTACTTCCATCCTGCTGATGTTATTTTTCCTCAGGGCTACAGTTTCTGTAGCATATGTCATAGCTGGCCTCACTACTATCCTATAAATTTTGCCTTTCAGATTGATCGGCACCTTCTTATCGCATAACACTCCAGCCATCTCCCTCCAGTTCCTCCAACCCGCTTGTATCCTGCATCCCACTTCCTTCTCAGCTCCTCCATCTTCTTCCACTGTTGAACCTAAGTATCTAAAGTCTCTCACCTTCCTGATGACATTTCCTTCCAGCTCCAGATCTGTCTCCTGACCGCCGCTGACTGCGCAACACATATACTCTGTCTTACTTCTACTCAGTCTCATACCTCTCTCTCTTCCAGTACTTTCCTCCATCTTTCCAGTTTAGTTCCCGCTTCTTCTCTTGAAACACAACAAGATGTCATCTGCATACAACATTGTCCAAGGCGCATCTTCTCTCACCTCCTCTGTTACCACCTCCATCACAATATTAAACAGAAACGGACTTAATGCTGACCCTTGATGCAAGCCAACTGTTACTTGAAAACTTTCTGTCTGTCCCAAACAGGTCCGAACACTTGTCTTCACATTTCTGTACATTTCCCGCACCAACCTGACATATTTCTCCGGCACCTTCTTCTCCCTCAGACACCTCCAGACTTCTTGCCTTGGCACTCTATCGTATGCTTTCTCCAGATCAATAAATACCAGATGTAGCTCCCTTTGTTTCTCTCGATATTTTTCCATCATCTGCCATAACCCAAAGATAGCATCTGTTGTTGATCTGCCAGGCATGAATCCAAATTGTTCCTTTGCAATCTCCAACTCCTTCCTCAATCTACCATCAAGAACCCTTTCTAGGATCTTCATTGTGGGACATCAACTTTATTCCTCTGTAATTTTTACAGTCTTGTGCATCCCCTTTACCCTTGTAGATGGGGTAAAGGGGACCTGAAGTGGCTTAATGTCTCTGGTCTCTAGAGCAAGGTTCTCAGATTATCTACCCATAGTCCATGCACAGTAATAAAGGTAAAATAGGTTTACCTTTGGGTGGAATTCACAGAAAGTATATGAAATTTTGAAAGGACCTTACAAAATAGCCACTGGGGAAATTTTGCTAATGGCAGCACAAAGGGAAGAGTAAAGGACCACAGCAACATCATTGAAGATGCCACTGTCCTTTACTGAAGGTTGTTTAAGAAAGTAGTGATATGTCAGTCTTTTCTGAAAGGAGAACAGTGGGTGCATGCAGTATGAGTGAGTGTGCAGATAGTAAATGATTTTAACATATGCCATCTGCCAGCCTGGTTGTCCAAATGGACACTGAACTCATTTTCCAACCAACAGGCTGTAGGTCTAATGTCATTATATGACATCTTCCTAGGGTTCAATGCCTCACTGCAGGAGGACACTGAACACTGCACAACTGCCTACAATTTAATCCACCATTGATACTATGCCATCAATGTGTTCTCTGAAAAATTTGTGTGTATGAGAGAGAAAGAAATAAAAAAACATCTGAGTTTTCATTCAAGAGAAACTGTTACAACTGTATAAGATCAGCTAACTCATCTTCAGCTGAAAAAGTCCATGTAAACATTCCTCTCATGATGATGATCAGAGAGCAGAAATCAGGTCCTTTCCAAATAAAGGGAAAAGTTTCTCAATCAGTCCTACATGTGATAGGTCTCAGAACCTACAGCAAATCACTACTTCATGTGGGCAGAAATGAAGCGAGAGAAGGAATCTCTTAAGTTTCCTTTTTGAACAACTGAGATTATAATCCTTATAATCATTTATAACAACTGAGAGCATACACCATGGGGGAAGGTTATCCCAGAAAACATAGGTAGAAGGAAGGAAGGAAAGAATGAGAAGTATGTTTGCAAGGTAGCAATGAGCTGTAAAGAGATGTTAGGCAGCTCATGTTACTGTTGACTTAGCAAAATGAAGAGCATGATAGATACCAGTTCTTCAGAACTATACTTATAAAAGTGGTGATAAAGAAGAGACCAATCAGAAACTGCCCATCTGTGAGATAGTTTCTAAAGTGAGTCTGTGAGAGACAGTGGTGGATGTCTTCCAGATCATCTGTGGAACTCCCTAGCCTATAGCAACAACCAACTGTAAAATTTGTCTTACTAATCTCACACCAGATTGCTTCAAATGTACAGCCACCCTCATGCCTGTCTCCTATTCTTTTTGGTTGCAATTCATTTGCTATCATCAACAGTACTCCTTATCCAACCCTCCATCCTATCGTCCCTGAAATACTAAACCCTTCACATTCAATCCCTGTAACTGCATTATCTGCTATAAGTCTCACTAATGCCTATAACTTTTAGCGAGGTTGCACTAATCAATGCCAAAAACTCGTCCCTCTTGAGCAACATCCCTTTATTCCCCCACCCCACCTTTACTTTCTGAATTGACTAACCTATTCAATGTTTTTGCTTGAGAGACTAGATTCCTCACATGGTCATTCTCACACTAAAATATGCTTATGTTTGACATACTTATGCTAGGAAAGCCTAAAGGTAAACATCTAAGAAGAGATCTAGTCTTGCCTGATGTGTTGGATGTTATAAAAGGTAAAGGGGAGGAATTGTTTTGTGGCATTGAAGATAACTAAGTTATCATCTGAAGAATGGACCTTGAGTCTGAACCACAGGTCCTCTCCACCATTCCAAGTAATTATTATCATCATCAGATCTCCAGGGAGTCATGGACTCATAGAGAGAGGCCATAAATCATCCATACCAGCTGTCATATCTTCTCTTAAACTTGATCATTGCTTTGTGAGGGAAAAATCTAGCTCTCACCCCTTTCTTAATCAGTGTCAAACTTAACTTCCATGGATGTCCCCTTGTCCTCTCTTCATTTCCACATAACGAAAATTTTTCATCAGTTGATATCCTACAACACCCTTTCAGAAGTTTAGAAGCCTCTATCATATCACTCCTGACATCTATCATTACAATTTGCATTCCATAATCCCAATATCATCTTTGTAACTGTTATTTGCACTTTTTCCACTCTTTATCCTCTCAGATGCTAGGAAACAATCTGCACACAGTCCAGGTACTTGATGTGGTAGTATCAAGGTCTTGTAAATAAGCATTATGACTTGTTTTATCCTTACATGTTAATGTTCATTTCAGTATCACAATTATCCTCTGAGTTGTATTTGCAATTTTTCCTGTGACCCTTTCAACTTCAACTTCCTATACACCATAACTCCAAGAATCTCTAATCTCGTCAGTTTCTCCAAGCATAATCTCACCAATATAATATGCTGTTGAAACAATTATCACACTAAAACAAATAACTTTACACTTACTACCAATGAACTGACAGCAGCCATTATCATTTGCCTACACTTCCAACCTATTCAAATCATTCTGAAAGAGCTGTATATTCACTGGCCTGGTTGGCCAAGTGGTTAGCAGATTCACTCTCCAGTCAAAAGGCTGTGGGCATGGATGTTTGTGATTGTCTGTTAAAATACTAGTAGTGGTGGATGGTAGATGCCGTTTGTGTACATGATGATAGTAGTTGCAATTCGTTGTAGTTGGTGGACTGAGTGGTGGAGACAGAGTTGTAGAGTAGGTGCCCTCCCTCGATGAGTCTTCGGACTCCCTAGAGGTATCATGTAATAATATCAATACCATCCCTAATTCCCCTGCCTATCTATACATCATCAGCAAACAGTTGAATCTCTCTCTTTCTCTCTCTCTTATTAGGTCCTTCCTAATATCATTAGGGTACAGAATGAACAACGATCCAATGACTGATCTCTGAGGTAATTACTGGTTGCCTTAAATACTGCAGACTCGCACTTCCCCATATATCATTATGGAAAATTATGGAGACAACTACCGTGTTAGAGCAAAACTTTAGTTTAATATAAACCAAAATGAACACTCGACGTTTCGACCTTCATATTGAGGTCATCATCTGGAGCATACACATATATACAGAGAAACAAGCTACACTACAGACCAACCGTTACAACAATTATTGGCCTGACCTCTGGTGAAAAAAAAAATTTTACTACATCAAAGCTAGAGTCCTATTATTATTATTATCTATCAGTTACAAATTAAATTGGGCTGGAGAGCAATATGTTTATATATATATATATATATATATATATAAAAAAAAATAAAACACAGTTTTTGTCAGTAACTTTAGCAAACTATGTAGATTGTAGTGCAGCTTGTTTCTTTTGTATATATGTGTATGTTCCAGATGATGACCTTCATATGAAGGTCGAAACATCGAGTGTTCATTTTGGTTTATATTAAACTAAAGTTTTGCTCTAACACGGTAGTTGTCTCCATAATTTTCCATAATGTATTCTGATCACCATTTAAGCATGAAAGAAAGGATTCCCATACACCTCTTTTTTTGATATCTGTCGGTCAGCCATTTTCTTATCAAAGCTAGTAGTTTATGATCCAATCTCATATCCTGCAATTTATGCAATGGCCTTTCACTGTCCTCCTTTGATTCACTCTGTCATACCATGGCAAATGAACTTATAATCTTAATCTCACTCTTATTTTTTGCCATTCTATTCTTCTCCCATTCTGTACTTCACTTTTCAAATCATTTGTGTCAAAATAATCAGATTTTTCACTTTCCTTCAAGATTTTTCACTTTCCTTCATTGTGTTCTAATGGTGTCACATATACTGCAACACTTACCATCATTGCATTCTACCAGCAATTGTACATACACCAAAAAAATCAACTGTTTCCAGTTTCCTGTGCTGTATTCTAATGGTGTCATTAACACACACACACACACACACACACACACACCTACACATATATATATATATAAACATCATGGAATCACCAAGCAATAGTCTCTCTCATTTTCTTCAAAGATGAGTGTAGAAAATTGAATGTACTTCACAATATACAGTACATTCAATTTTCTACACTCATCTCTCTTCTCTTTTTCACTGCCATTTGTATGCCATTTGGTCTCCTGGGTTTGGGGGGATATATAGGCTGTGAAAATGGTGCAAACAAGAGTAATAAAGATGATATTGAGATTACAGAATGTAGATTAAAAGAACAGACTAAAAATATGTGAATTGCAGGCACTGGTAAACAGGAGAAAGAGGGGGGAAGTTTATAGACCTAATACAATAGGTCTATAAACTTCTGAAAGGGTGTTATAAGTTATCAACTGATGAAATTTTTTGTTATATGGAAGGAAAGTTTGTGTGCAGTTAAGAAAGGATGAAAACTAGAATTTTTTCTCACAGAGCAATGAGCAATGAGTGAACAGTTTGCTTAATGAAGTGGTGAGTGCATCTAATGTGAATGAGCTTAAGAGAAGGTATTATATCTGGTATGGGGTGATCTACAGCATCCCTTGTTGATTCCTTGATTCCCTGAAAGTCTCTGATGATGCTAATAATATCACTTACCAGACATTTCGCAAATGTTTAATGCCATGTTTTGTCCTGTGAAAAACTGATGTACAATGTCTCATATTATATATGATAAGCACAATGTCTCATTCATTACTACCACCTCATAATTCCTATAATGATCCATAACTTCCATGTAATCATACTTATGTTGTCTCATGCTCATCCTTCATTCCTATCAGCAGTGATATCAATATTGGAAATATTCAACACACTTCTTACTTTATGCAAATGTTACATGTCTTGATACAGAAGAGAGCAATCAGACTGATTAATAATACATCTCTCTGGTCCACACATGAAAGGCCACAAGACCAATAGCACACTAATGCTATGTGTGGGCAAGATGAATAGAAGAAAGGAGGAGTCCGCTCACATTCTGCTTGAATATCTGAGGGTTGTAATCTTTGGAGAAGGCAGAGTGTGGGAGACTGTTCCAAAGGATAGAAGTAGATGGAATAAAAGAGCAGTGAAGTTGGTTCAGCAAATTTTAAGATGGACTGTAAAAGTATGTTGGTTAGCAGTGGCTCTTGTTTTAGTGATTTTGGAGTAGAGTGGAGGAATAATAGTGGCCAATTCAGCAGAGCACTGTCCATGAAAGTATCTATCTTTTATGCAAATGTTCAATTTCTGCAGTCTGTATTTTCTAGTAATTTCCATGATTGGTGTTCATCAAAATTGACACTGATAATTTATTTTCTAAAATATCTTATTATTATTTTTTTTTTAAATAATGTTCCCATACAAAAGAGGTCAAAGAACCTATAAGTACATCATTGCATGTGTGGGATGCAAGTGAAGATTGAGAAAAAAGAGGTTTATTGACTTTTTTTTTTTTTTGAGAGGAGTTGCAAGTTGTAGTTGATTGAGAATACTTCAGGAGGAAAGTTGTTCCAGAGGACAGAGGTAGATGGGATAAAAGAAAAAGATAAGAAGGATGTTCAATGTGTTTCCAGTTTCACTGAAAAGGGGATACTAGGAAGGTGCTGTCCTTTAGATCTTGGCTGATGATGTTTTGCATTCGTTGCATGCTTTACCATAGGTTGAGTGTGATACTAAGATTTTCGATGCAAGCCACCTGCAGTAACCTGAATTTTTTTTTTCTTCAACTTCTTTGTTACACATTCTGATGAACCAGGGATTGAAAAGTTGATGAGATTTGGGATAGAATGGAGAATAAAAGCCTTCATGCTGGTGAGGACAATTTCTGTGACTTGCTTGTAATAGCTGTTTGGGTCAGAGGTGGAAGCAATAATCAGACCAAGGAAAAGAGAAACAGAAATTCCAAAGGTCATCCCACCCTGGATGCCACTTTTGTAGTGCCAAATGACATGAGGTCAGGAGTTGTTGGAGGAAAGATGTTCTGTGAAAGCAAAGCCTTGTGCAGAATTGTAGTCTGACTTACTGAGAAGAAAGGTAAACTCTACGGTGTATCTAGAAGAACTGGTTAAAAACATCAAGAGTATTGTAAGAGCAAAGAGGATTATCAGGAATTTGAGTAGGTAGATGTACAATTTGCATTAGTTTACTGCTGATAGCAAAGACTTCTGCATCGTGTCCACTTTGGATGGTAATGTTGGAAAATGGAAGCCAGATGGAACTGTGATCACCTAGGAAGATGACCTCACTGGAGAGGAATGATTGCAGATGCTCAAGCTTCACAGAGAGGATGGTGAAGAGATCTGAGTGGTTAATATGAATGTTATTACTCAAGGAAACCTTGAGCAAGAGGAGTTCAAAAGCAGAGGGTTATAAGCTAGCCATTCACTGCCAAGCAATGTCAGACCCGACAAAGGCACAGGTGCCATCTTTGTGGTGAAAAGAATCATGAAGTGTATAATTTGGGTATTGAAGAGGAACAACAGAGGATGTAGTTACAATTTGGGTTTCTGTCAAGAGTAAGATGTGTGGTCCGGATGACTTTGCACAAGTGGTGCTGAATGTCATTTATGTTAGTGTTAATGTTGCAGATGTTAATAAAGCAAATATTAACATGAGTTGTAGAGATTTTGTATTACTGAGAATTCTGTCTTTTTTTGTTAGGAATAGTTTTTTAAGGATTTTTTTTTTTATCAATGTTTATATGATTCATCATATTCATTCATGGTTAGATGGAAGAAGTGGTGATGTGCAGTGAGAGGAGACAGACTTTCAGACATAATATTCATACAGAGCAACCAGTCTCCTTGCCATAACATGGCCTCAACAGTGCCTCTTGGATACCACTACTTGGACTCCCTTCTCCAGACACAACTTGGGAGAGTATGTGGCAGTAGAATTATGTTCCAGTTGACTAGGAAGCCTCCTGACTCATTACTGAACAGGTTCAGGCCCGTGCACTATCTAGTAGCTGGCCTGCAGCACCACCGTTTTTATCAAAGCATTATGCAGCAGCAATTCAACATTCCTTCAGAGTTCAACTCCAACTTCACAGAACAAGTTTATTTCTTTCCAAAACACAGTAATACAAGGAATGAATGAATGAACAAGTCCTCATTCTTTATTCTATGTTTATAGTATACAAAGTCTTAAAATCCAATGTTTGCAAATTTCTTCTCAGCTTTCTTGTTATCCATGGTAATAATGTACCATAGGTTATATTACTTCTCATATACAAGATTACCATAAATTAAAAAAACTGAAACATTCAATTCTCACATTAGCCTGTGACTTAGACCTCATTTCACTTCCATAAAATTTTTGGATTCTCAAGTGACTTACAGGGACATAGATAAAATGATTTGGTGATTAGTAACTGAATTTTATAGAATATCATGAAAAACGTGACATCTTCCTCACAATATCATTCTGTAATATTACAGAAACAATCTAAACAAGCAAGAGCATAAAAGTCAACATATATGTAGCTTCCTATCCAGCTTGGTAAAAAAAAAAAAAAAATGGAGACAAAAAAATTCATGTTAAGGAGCCAAGTGTATTCAAAATCAGTTGAGTTGAGAATAAGTTGAGAAATGATATATACATTATTTTTACTGTTGTGCAAATTTTAATAAATTGTGAATACTAGATAACTAGTTCTGGTAAGCACACAGCAAAAATGAATAAAGTCACGATTTTTTTTTTTTTTGTTGCTTTTATCTTATGCTATTATCAATTATCAAGTTTACAATTAACCAGCCAACTTAATTAAAAGTACTAGACAAGCTTCTAAAATTGCTAAGACACTGAAATTCACACAGTAAAATTAAGCATTAGTAAAGTATTAGTCTGGAAAGGCCAAGCAAGATTTTCATTTTAAACTTCAATAGTATAACAGCATAGCAGAAAGAACATATAAATATTATATAGAAATGATATAAAATACAGATTGATTAAAATTAATGTATCTCTGTTTAAGGCCTTATGGACACCACCCAGTGATCCAAATGCTGCAAAACTTTGCAGGAACACATTGAGCAACATGTGGAAACCATATCTGAGAAGAAAAATAAATTGTTCCAAAATTCAACAACATGTGGTAATGTACGGTATACTAAATGTAGAAGTCGTAATTTTTCTGTGTATGTAAGAAGGAGAAAAGCAACACAAGCATAAATAACATTCATGGACTGTAGTGTTCAATGTGCTGGCCTTCCTGGTATGCCACAAACTGCATCCTTTGCAGAGCATGTTCAATGATAGAAAGCAGCTGGTTGTGCTGTGTTATGCTGTCTTTCAGTACTGGCAAATTATCAGGATGATCTTGATAAACCCTGTCTTTGAGAAATCCCAGTGCTAGAAGTCACAGGGGTCAGATCAGGTGAATGGAATGGCCATGCAGTTGGAAATGCATGGCTGATTACTCTGGCTTCCATGAATTGTTCTCAAAGACCAACCAATGCATGGAAGGGCCCCATCCTACGTTAAAATGACTGAATCCATGCCCAGGCACTGCTGTAGCCGTGACACAACAAAATTGTTTATCATATTGTGATAAACAATTTTGAGCAGTAAATGAGCTGGTCACAGGCTCTGAATGGAGAATGTACTGAAAGAAGACTGGTCCAATGACAAACAAAGTTGTAACCTCATACTAATTCCTGATATTTATCCTCAGGGATTATATACAGGCTTTTAAAACCTGATTAGTTTAAATAAGCACTTGAATTTATCCATCAACCATCTTCCTTACTCTACTGCTGCAATCATTACCCGTCAGACAAAGCAAGTCCCATCATTTTTCAGGATCATCCATTCCATGCTATCATTCTCTCTCACTCTTCCCTCCTCACTCAACTCTGTCATAACATAACCTGAATCTCTCATCTTATTGCACGTGCCCAAGCTTTCATGCAGCCATCCTGTTAAAACCAATTAACCGGTCTTCTTACAGTCACTTTCACTGAACAACTTCTCCAAACACCTACTAGCAATTCTAGAAACCTGTAGTCCATTCTGAAAGTATAAATGCTTTCTGCCATCCAAAACACTCTGCACATCAATGTATAGCACATCATTTCTCCTGCACAGTCTATGCATTAAATTATTAGCAAATCACTGTATATCTTAACTCATTCATATCATAACTCAGCCTATTGCTCACAATCCTGCTTCTTTTACTAATCTTTTTCATATTTTCTCTTATGCCATACATAACCTCCTTTCACATTGTTTGCTGAAACTAATACAATTATATCTACCTACTTGCCTATTTGTGACATGGCATAAGTCATGTCACAAATCTTCTTCTGTGACATGACTGACTGAAAACATGCT
Source organism: Typopeltis vanoorti (assembly GCF_054136105.1). Taxonomy (NCBI): domain Eukaryota; kingdom Metazoa; phylum Arthropoda; class Arachnida; order Uropygi; family Thelyphonidae; genus Typopeltis; species Typopeltis vanoorti. The sequence goes on from NC_143571.1 coordinate 2,105,517, forward strand.
TTCATTATTCACAAATCCAGCAAATCCCTAATTCACAGAATCACTGTACATTGCCATAGCTTTTTTTTTCCCCACATCTTTTTTCCCCTTCATATTTCATTTCTATTCTTAGCTTTCCTAACAATTACTAGGCAGTTTTCCAGTACACCCAACTTCCATTTTGAATTATGAAATTAAGCCTTGAATAATGCAGTTTTCAATAAAGCATAAATTTTCAAGAAAGTAATACATATTATTCAAGAATATGATATGCTACAGCAATAATAAAAGTTATTAATTGATAGTGAAACCATTCATGCAAATTTTATTAATAGATTAAAATACCTTTACTGCTGATAACACAACGGCAGCATTAGCATGAGCAAGTCGAGGAGTTACCCTTTCACAAATGCTAATAAGAAAAAATAAATCCATATAAATGCACAAAGAATTATACATAAGTAAAATAAATAAAATAGCATTTCCATAGGCAAATGCTAACAAGAAAAATAAATAAATTATATATATACACATATACACACCCACAAAAAAAAAAAAAAATTACATCTAAATCTGCACACAGAAGAGAGCTCAAATATAATGACTTCTTGTTCAAACCTTCTTGAAATGAATATAGTGAGGACTATAAAATTAATATTTTCAGACCCTAGTTGGGTGGTGAAGAAATATCATGGCTAGGTGATAATCACGACAACAAAAATAAACAAATAAAAAATTAATTGGCACTGGAAGTAATAAATTGCCTCCGCTTAAAATAAAAAAAAGTTTCAAAATTTCAGAAGAAAATTACAACAATTTAAAATGTACTGTGCACACAGATAACTAAGTTCTCAATTTCATGACTCGATTAAAGAAAACTTTTTCAATCATAGATAGATCTTTTCAATAATCCTCTTAAAGGTCAGCTAGAATCACATCTTTCAAAATTGGAAATAGCAAGTTTTTAATTTAAAGAGAGTTAATCTTTGAGTATAACTCAAAGATTAAGATTTGAATATAAAGTTGCTACCATGGTAAAATAATATTGACACAAAATTCACTATGAATGGGAGAAAAAAAAATGTGACTTTAGTCAACAGATAAGCAGACTTATGAAGTTTTATGCTATATGGTTAGTACCTGAATGTGAACATTATTTCCTTGTGAATAGAACAAAAAAGGACTTCATATAGAAAAATATAGATATTATTATTATTAGGGGCGATATGCGGGATTTAATATCCCCTTAATTTAAGTAATGTTTTCATTGCCGAAATGAAGCTTATTAGCTCTTTATACTTAAGTAACTTAATGGTTGCACCTGTTTGGAAAACTCGTTCGCAGAGTACATAAGTTCTTTTCGCTATACACTTTGGTATTAGGTCTAGCTACTCACTGATGAAGCCTCAAAAAAGGCTGAAACCGGTCTGGGTAGTGACCTCCCTCCATAATGTAATAACAGCATACATTTCCTAGGAAATGTGTTTTTACATTATGGAAAATACCTAAGAATAGCGATCTGAACTACCTCCACCTTTGCAACGAGTTGCCCGGTATTGTACTACGTACTAGGATCACTTGCATTGGCTAACGCTAGTGTCGCCGATACTTTATAGTTTACTATAATCGGCAAGAAACTCTCTGATTCCGATCTTTGAGTTTCTTATTCGGTTTTAAAACTATGCGGGATTTAATATTCCCTTAATTTAAGTAATTGAGAAATGTTATTTTTATCTTCTAGGGCACATATGACTGCATCAATCTACATAGATCTTTCCAGCCATCCTAGCATCAAACAGTTGTTCTGCTAAACATTTCCTCTCCCACACTGTTTAAGTGATCATACTACCTTAGATGTGCTCAAATAATTTTGAATGCTAACAATGTCAAATTCTTTCATAATATCATAATTTTAAATATGATTCTATTCATCCCCCATAATTTTTTTTCACAACTCTCACATTTGTGATCTCTATCTTTAATGAACTTATTTCTGATCCAACTCAGATCCATAAGATCAAATTGGTTTGAACACTGCCTTGGTGAATTTCTTTCTTATTTCATTTAAATTCATTTAACTGGTCTCCACTACACCAGCTTTGCTTATTCTATTCTATTTTTTCCCCCCAACTGAGAAAAGGCTAAAAAAATTGTGAAAGGGAAAACTGGGTAAGAATAAGCTGGGTTCAGGCCTAAACAAGGGGATTGTTTGAGTCATATTTTCACTTTACGACAAACTATTGAGAAAATGCAGAAACAAAATAAAGATGAATTTTATTACCCAGTGTGGGATTTACAGCCCCACTTATTGGAGATTTTATACTATTTTTTTTCTTTCTAATTTTGTACTGTTTTCAGTACTACACACTGATCTCACATGTAGAACCAGAAGATTCCCCCAACAATATCTTGTGCTATCCAGCTCTGGGATTCGGGAAATCAAAGATTAAACTGATTAGAATAAAGCTCTCATAGATCTATGAGACCTATGTGTGCAATGCAAGACATACAAAGAGAGTATCTTGAAATCAGCCCAAGAGAGTTCAAAGCTTAGTAAGTCCATATACAAGGGTGGTCTGAAAAGTTCTCTGCCTCGACCATAGATGACAACACATCGGCAAGATTTTTTTTTTTTTTTAAGTTGGTACGTTTGTCATAAGCATCCATGTGAAATTGCAAGTCATTCTATCAAGTATATAATAAAGCAAAAGGGTTGTCTGTATCCCTTGAAATGGATAAAATTGAGTATTGTACAGTTATAAAATTCTTTGTAAAAGAAGGTTTAATGCTAAAAGAAATTAATTCGAAGTTCATAGAAGTTTATGGGAAGTCTTCTCCTTCATTTTCGACAATTAAGAAAAGGGCTGCCAAGTTTAAACGTGGCTGTACCAGCCTTGAAGATGATACACGTGAAGGACATCCAAAAAGTGTAACATCACCAGAAATCATTGATCAAATGCATGATATGGTAATGGATGACTGGTGAGTCAAAGTGCATGAAATTGCTGAGACTATAGGCATTTCAAAAGAACATGTAGGATATATTTTGCATGAAGAATTGCAAATGAAAAAGCTTTGTGCAAGATGGGTGCCATGCTTGCTCACAGCAGATCAAAGACTCACTCACATGAAAATCTCTGAACAGTGCTTGGAGAGTTTTAACAAGAATAAAACTGATTTGGTGTGTCGATTTATCACTATGGATGAGACTTGGATTCACCATTACACACCAGAATCCAAACAGCAGTCAAAACAGTGAACAGAAGCTGGTTGTTCAACGCCAAAGAAGACAAAGTCAGTTCCATCAGCAAGAAAGGTCATGGCATCGATGTTTTGGATGCTAAAGGCATTTTGTTTATTAATTATCTTGAAAAGGGTAAAACAATAACCGGGAAATATTATTCCAATCTTTTAACCAGACTAGATGAAAAAATTCATCTAGTCTGGTTAGCAGAAGGAAAAAATCATCTTTCATCAGATCAATGCACCTGCCCACAAAGGTGTTTTGGCAATGGGAAAATTAAGAGATCTGCACTATGAATTGCTGGAACATCAATCCTATTCCCAAGATTTGGCTCCCTCTGACTTCTATCTCTTCCCAAAATTAAAACTCTTCCTCGCTGGTCACCGTTTTTTTTCGCATCAAGAGATGAATGCAGCTGTAGAGGAGTATTTTGCAGATCTTACTGAAAACCACTACAGGGATGGGATAATGGCCCTGGAGCATCGCTGGAATAAATGTATTAGTCTTAGGGGAGATTATGTTGAAAAATAAAAATAATTTTGAAATTATAAATTCGTTTTTTCATTGTTAGGCCGAGAACTTTTCACACCACCCTCGTATGTATGTGTGTATATATATATATTAGGCAAACCTATAGTATATTAGTACAAGGTAGGTTCCAAAAGTTTCCAGCCTGACATACAAAATTCATGCCAATTTTAAAAACAATGTGCATGACAGATAGCACCATCTATGGGGAGGTTAGTGTATCAGTTTCGACTCTCTACCTGCATCATTCAGTTGGAGACAGTCATTTGACTAATACGTGGCATGCTATAGTGGCTGTAATGCTAAAAATTGAGTACTGCACTGTGGTAAAGTGTTTCACCAAAGAAGGGCTTTCTCCAAGTGCTATCAAATGATTGGATGGTGTTTATGATGAACCTTCTCCTTTATAAAGGACTAAACAGTTTTGCCTAGGAAGAGAGAGCATCAAAGAAGATCCTCGTGATGGTAACCCTGTGTAAGTGATGATTGAGGAAAATGTTTCTCTTGTTGAGGAGAATCTGCTCAATGACAGACAGCTGAAGCTCAAAGAAATATCAGCAAGATTTGGCCTTTCTATAATAACTGCCTTTCACATCATTCACAAAAAGCTTCACATGACGAAGGTCAGTGCAAGGTGGGTGCCCTGACTTCTCTCTTCAATTCAGAGGCAGCACTGCATGACCTGTTCCCACAAGTTTTTTAGAGCTCTGCCAAAGGAATCAGAGAGAAGTGCTGGAATCCATTAATCCATGGAGTAGTGCAAATCAGGTGAAGCACTGTCAAGAAATGTCAAGGTCACTCAGTCCACCAAGAAGATCATGACAACAATCTTTTGGGATTGCCAGGCAATTCTCTTGATTGATTTCAAGGAAATGAATACACCATGAATGCAGAATATTATGGATTACTCCAGCACAAAGTGTGATGCCATAAAGGAGGAGACAAGGAATGTTGAGTCATGGTGTTCATCTGTTTCATGACAATGCTTCAGTCCATATGGCTATTGTTGTGAAGGCTGCAGTGAAGGACTGTGGCTTCCAGGAGATTGAACACCCAACCAACAGCATAGATCTAGCACCCAGTGACTACTACCTCTTCTCAAAACTGAAGAAAGACTTTTGAGCAAAAAAATTACAGATGACAATGAGGTGAAAGATGCAGTTTTAGGTCATTTTGCAGACAAAAATATATACCCTTTTTTTTTTCCAAGGGCATAGAAATGTTAATTCAAAGATGTGAAAAGTGTGAAGTAAAGGGAGATTATGTTGAAAAGTGACACAGTTGCTTTCTTTTTATCACCTCTAAAAGTTAGTCAGGCAAAATGTATGGAATCACCCTTGTACAATTAATTCTTTTTCTTTCAATTTATGTTTGTTTGTTTTTATTATTCATTTTTGTTGTACCTGGTCCAGAAACCCAACTCTAGTGACCAAACTTCAAACTTTTTTCAAACCATTTCAGGCTTCTAATAAGCAGGGAAGTGATCTCACACTGAGCGATGAAATTCATCTACGACCTAAAAACAATCACATACATCCATGTCCATGGCAGAATTCGAAATAGACTGTTGGTTGGAAATCAGATATACTGACTTAGCCACCTAAGGACACTTAGCCAACTAAGGAATTACTAAAGACATCTAGAATATCTTTGTCTTTAATTTTCATGTTACCTTTATCATCTCCGATTCCTCTTTCAGTACTCCTATCTCCATTTTTAAGCATTTTCCATAGCTTCAGGACATTTGGCCACGTTCTTGATCTCTTCTATATTCTTAGCAAATTCTTCTAATAACCTTTGTTTACTTACATTTTTCTTTGTTCTCTTGTGGCAAATGCCCACTTATTTGACAAGAACTTCTGTTATGCTTTCTTCTTTTTCATGACCGTCTCTCTAACTTTCTGAGGTCACCATGAAATTCCAATTTATTTTTCTATAGCTGGAGATAACTTCACCAAATACCTCTCTCTGACTGAATCAATTCAATGTTTTCTTCAGAGTATGTGACAGAACGCAAGGTTCAGTTATTGTTTTTGAGCTCCTTTATTATTTCTCTGATTATATTTGTACATATGAGCCTACAGTTCACCTCTGAAAGCTGCTCAACTTTGATTACTTTTTAAAACTTTCTTAGATATTTTTTTCACAATATATTCATTTTTATCAACATAAAACTAAATGGTAATCCCTTACTATTTCAAATCTTCTGTATGCTCTTGTGTCCTGAACAAGCACAAAAATATCGCTATGAACAATAACAATCAATCAGACTTTTCTCTACATTCTATTATATATTCTATCACTCCTTTATATTATCTACCCACCTCTTTTTGATCTTTCTGCTGTCAACCATTCTGCAGATATGTCCAAAAAAAAAGGTTTTCTTCTAATTATTTTCTACATTAGATTTTTCTTTCTGATTTAGCTTTCTTGTGTGATATGCATGATGTAAGGTATCAAGGAAAACAAAAACAAACTGTATGGTATAAATGGAACTGTTCTATAGCAATACACAATAAATACTGTAATGGCCACTGTTTTAGAATGAAACATCCTGATATATAAGAAGAGATATACCCTAGAGTGGAGTGTACTGATGTGAATGTGTGCATGTGTAAATATATATATATATATGTCAATGGTTTGGAGAAGACCTTACAGACTTTGAAAGGATACATTATCAGTGGGTTATCCATTTGTTCTGGTGGTGGTTCTTCTGCAATTTGTTCCACTTAAGTTGGGTCACTATTTTAGTGAATGTCCTCCACATCCTCTTGTCTTGGGCTGTAACCACATCCAAGTTCTTCATCCTCAAGTTCTACTCCACCTGCTCTTTGGCTTACTTAGTATGTAAATAACTCAAACATCAGCTATGGCAATCAACAGTAACAAGTACAACACTACCTAAAGAACATTATGATCACTATTTAAAACATTTTAAGTCAGTGATATGGAGCAAAATCATGCTACATCCTTTTCCAGTAGGATGGGAAAGAGTAGATGTGACAAACATGTAGGGAAAGCCTTATGTCTGTATGCATCATCCCAGTTCTGAAGTTTGGTGGCAAAGGTGTAATGGTATAGAGATGTTTTTTTCTGATATAGACTTTTGGTTATATTTGGAAGGATCAATGCTGAAGGATATGCACCTCATAAATTGTAGGGGTTTCATGAAATAAATTAATATCTCCTTCACCATAACAATGTGCCATATTACACTGTGACATGGTTTGAAAAGAATAACCTGAAAAAATATCACCGGTTGCACAGAGTCCCAATTTCAACCAAACAGAACACCTTTTGGAACATCACGTGTAGGTGTAGAATGGTCCAAAAATACCTAGCTTGTATGGGCAAACTGGTGAACAGTATGCCTAGATAAGTGGAAAGTCCAATCATGATCAAAAGAGGGAAAAATGCTACTGAAGTGTGTAGTTTGAATTTCTCTGATATAACGCTGTCCAATACTTATTTCAGTATAGTATAACTATCAATTTGATCTGTTTTTGGCTGGTCTGGCTACTTACAAAAAGAAAGTTTATTAGAAAAATGCTCTTCCACTAACTTGGTGTTCATTGTAAAAGGAGCAGAAATATTTTAATTAATTTAAGAGGCAAACATCTCGGTGCATCATTAAACAGGCATGAAACAAACTTTCTAAAAATCATGCACTGGTATTATTTATGAATATATCTCCATCGTTGTTTTGTTTCAAAGTATATAAAAAGTTAGAAGACACCTGAATAATAAACTGGAAATCGTGTTTTTAATTCAAAATTTTTATATGATCAGTATAAAGTTATGTAAAGTTATGTAAAAAAACAATTACCTTTGTGCTTCTCGTTCATCTTTTGGAGCATAATTAGCTAGAGAATCCAATATAAACACCTGACCCCATTCTGTGCATTCATTTAAAGCAGTCAAAAGCTTATTGATGGTTTGTGGATTCAGTTCAATCAGGGTCTGACCACTGCTAGAAGTCTCATTAATTTCGGACAAAGCTGCAACGGCATTAGCAACTACCTACAATTTTAAAAAAATATTTTTTTTAACCAGTATATATATATATATTTTAAAAACATAGATTTAATGACTAAAAACCAAGATTACTTATAAAGATTTTAATAAGAATAATACGACTAGTTTCGGCTTATAACAGCCTTCCTCAGGTATTCTTAAAGGACAAGAATAGTAATAAACATTGAAGTATCAAAACAAACTGGAAATTACAGGTAAAAATTGCCACACATAATTGATACATAAAAAACGTATTTTTTCAAGTTGTTCTAACAGGCGTGCCATTGTTTATTGCAAGTGTGTGTGCAGGCTCACGTGAACGCTAATATTGAATAACTGCAGCATGGCTATCTGCAATGTTATAACTCAAATTGTTGTTTAAGTGGACAGGGTTTAGCAGGATTTCCCTTGATTCTACAATTTTCCTCACAAACTCATCATCATAGTGAAAGATATTTTCTGATCTATCCCAGCAAATGGAGTGGCTTTGTTGATCATCATTAGGATTATTTGAAAAAAGAACATGACTGGATAACACAGTTGCATGAGATCTTTTGTAAGAGATGTCTCTCTTATGCTCTTCTATACATTGTTCAATAGATTTGTTAGTTTGTCCAAAATAAGGGATATTGCAATCGCACCATAATTTATATACGCCTGGATATTTTAGGTTGTGATGAGTAGGTTTTGGATGGCTGATTAGAGAATGGATTTTAGGAAGTGTGGTAAAGAACGTCTTGATATTATATTTTTTAAGGACTTTAGCTATTTTTTAGAGACTGTGCTAATGTATGGAATGGAGATGCTACCTTTAAAATTAATAGTTTCTGTTGTGCACTGCCTAGGAGGGTCCAGAAGAAATTTCTTTATCGTTTTTTCAGAGTATCCATTTTGTTTAAAGATAAGAGTGAGGTGATTTATTTCTTTTTGTAGTTCATCTGGTTCATTCAAGAGAGAGAGTGCTCTGTGTCCTAAGGTAGATATAGTTCCAAGTTTTTGTGGTGGAAAATGATGAGAAAGATTATGCAGATATCTATTAGTATGAGTAGGTTTTCTTTACATAGAGATTTTTAATCTTTCAGAGCATCATGTAAGCATGACATCCAGGAAAGCTAAGGAGTTATTTTCTAGATCAGCAGTAAATTTTATATTAGGATGTTGGATGTTTAGATGATGAAGAAAATCTGTGAGAGATGTGTGCCCGTGATTCCAAATAATGAATATATCATCAACATATCATTTCCAAACTTTTGGTTTAAATGAGAAGGAAGATATGGCTTTCGTTTCAAAATCTTCAAGGAAGATGTTAGCTAGAACTGGGGACAAAGGATTACCCATTTCCGTTCTCTAATCAGCCATCCAAAACCTACTCATCACAACCTAAAATATCCAGGTGTATATAAATTATGGTGCGATTGCAATATCCCTTATTTTGGACAAACTAACAAATCTATTGAACAATGTATAGAAGAGCATAAGAGAGACATCTCTTACAAAAGATCTCATGCAACTGCGTTATCCAGTCATGTTCTTTTTTCAAATAATCCTAATGATGATCAACAAAGCCACTCCATTTGCTGGGATAGATCAGAAAATATCTTTCACTGTGATGGTGAGTTTGAGAGGAAAATTGTAGAATCAATGGAAATCCTGCTAAACCCTGTCCACTTAAACAACAATTTGAGTTATAACATCGCAGATAGCCATGCTGCAGTTATTCAATATTGGCGTTCACGTGAGCCTACATGCACACTTGCAATAAACAATGGCACACCTGTTAGAACAACTTGAAAAAATACGTTTTTTTATGTATCAATTATGTGTGGCAATTTTTACCTGTAATTTCCAGTTTGTTTTGATACTTCAATGTTTATTACTATTCTTGTCCTTGAAGAATACCTGAGGAAGGCTATTATAAGCCGAAACTAGTCGTATTATTCTTATTAAAATCTTTATAAGTTATCTAGGTTTTTAGTCATTAAATCTATGTTTTTAAAATGTATCACAACAACTGAGTAAAAGCCGATTATCACACACACACACATATATATATAGGTTACCCTCATATAACGCGGTACTTATACAATGCAGTTTCGATATAACGCAGTCTACAAATTGTGGTAACCCTTTTTCAATGCGGTACTTATACAACGCAGTTTTGATAAAAACACAGTCTACAAATTGTAGTAACCCTTTATCTTTTCATATATTTTTCACCCCGCAACTTAAAAATCAAATTTTATCTTTGTTAAATTTGCTTCTGCCTGTATTGCACATGTAGTTATAAGTAGTGAATTTATATTAGGGGAAATACCCTTTAGCATGCATGTACGTCAATTTTTTACCATATAAAGTGTTTATTGTTGAAAATGGTTTTTGTTTTCTGCCCAGGAAAGCACATTAAAAATCATAAGTTTGTTCAACTCAAGCTGAACACTTTATTTTCTGCTGAGTTACATACATAATTAATATGTAATGGTTTTTTTTTTTTAATGTAAAAAATTTATTTTTATAGTAATGGCAACTTAGAGCGTTTGCAATATGGTCGAAAATGAAATTAGTGGATTAATTGATGGGTAAAAAGATTTAAATGAGGAGAAACCGGTACAATTAATAGATGATGTCGAACCAAATGGCAGAGAACGTTTTGCCGAAAATTCTGATTGTGATGAATCCGTTAAAGAATACATGAAAGAAATTAGCAGAAGGATTGGACGTGGCAAGAAAGTTAGAAAGTTATTTTACAGATAATGATCCCTCAATGGAGCGCTCCAGAAAATACACGAGACAATTGGACATTTGTTTAGCTCCATATTATGAACTTAATAAAAAATTGAAGCATTGTGGTAAACAAAGTCTTATTACTGACTTCTTGATAACTGAACGAACCGAAGTATGAAATGAGATTTACACAAATGATGTCCAAGAGATTTCAAGTGTTGCCGACATCCGGCCACTCGTAAATAAAGAACATCTACAAAATGTTTGTTTTGAAGACAGTGATGACGATTAAAATATGCACTTTATTTTATTTTGCTTAAAACATTTATGCATTATGGGCAATGAAGTTTATGTACAATTTGTATTTTTATAAGTTTATACTATGCATTTTGTTTCATAGTTTATATGTTTTCTTAACTAACATGAATTACCTGAATTAAATAAAAATATTTTTTGTTGGATATGTCATTGTTGTTTATATAATTTAAAAAAAAAAAACTATTTCAGAACATAACCTTACTTTTTCTATGTGATCCGAGTCTCGCATAACGCAATTTATATAACACAGCATTTCTGTGGAACCTAACATCCACGTTATACAAGGGATACCTGTGTGTGTGTGTGTGTGTGTGTGTGTGTGTGTGTGTGTGTGTGTGTGTGTGTGTGTGTGTGTGTGTGTGTGTGTGTGTTTAAACAGTATATACTAGATACTGTTTAATATAATAAAATAATACATATTTCATATTAGAGAAAGTAGTAAATGCCATCCTTCTTTATAGAATAAACACAAAGCTCAATGTAAATAAAAATATTCACACTCCTCAATTCATCCCAACTTTGCATCATCTGCAAACAACTGAATATCCCCATTCAAATCTTTCCCAATATTATTATTAACATACAGATTAAACAGCAATAGCCATAAAACAGACCCCTGAGACATACCACGAGCAACTTTCCTCTTAAAGGATATTGCTCCCCCATACAAAACTTGTAGATACCTATCAAACAGCCAATCTCCAATCCAACTAGTGTAATATTCAACCTCCATTCACTCCATTCAATCAACTTATCCTTTGTAAAATCTAAGTATACTACTGTGTATCCATCTCCTTCATTCAATGTAGCTTTCACCTTATTGTAATAAGTAATTACTAAAACATGACCTCCCTTTAGAAAAAAATGGGCCTATAATTTGATGTTTAATTTGATGTTTGAATTCTGTCACCTCCTTTATGAAGCAGTACAATCTTGCTTTCCTTCCTTCCTTCCACTCCTTTGGAACTTGACTCAATGTAAGACTCATATTAAACAAATATGTCAAGGCAGATGTCAACTCCCTGGTACATTCTTTCAAAATACACAGAGTTATAGCAAGTTCCACAGCCTTATTAACATAAAGTTTGCTCAATTCCCCATATACTCCTTGCTCACTCACAGTCACTCTCTCCTCCTCATCATCATCCACCTCTTAAACTCTCCATGATATCACATTCACAAGGATGAAAGACCTTTATGAACTGCTCATTAAATATCTCAACTATATCCTTCACAGCAAACAAAGTTGTCTTTATAGCAAATCCAGCATTATTTCAAAGCAAATGTAGAAAATATGAAAGTTTCGTACAAAATTAGACCAGAAGCTTATGGGAAAATACAATTGCCAGCATTTGGTCAAATTTCGTACGAAACTTTCATAGTTTCTACATTTGGCTTTGAAATAATGCTGGATTTAATATCCACTTGATTTATATAATTTTGCATTGCCAAAATGAAGCCTTTTTCTCCTTATTTTAGTTAATGTCTTTATACCATTTTCTCCAAACAATGACATCTTACCATTCTCATTCTTTTTTTCATGGAATTTCATTATTACTCCATCTCTTATGATAATGCCCTTTTACTGTATTGCATACTTAATCTCTTCATTCATCCATTTCACACCTACCTTATTTAATCTTCTGACCTTTGGAATACATTTAGACACTGCCTCTACTAGACAGTTCTTGAATATCACCTAAGCAGCAGTGATCTTCTTGCCACCCAACTCCTCATTCCATGCTACAGCTACAAGCTGTCTCCTGAGTTTCTCATCATCACCAGCCTTGTAGTTCCACATATACCCTTTCTATCAGAAGTCCTCACATGGTTGGCAACCACCCAGGTAATCACTTCATGGTCACTCTCACCAACTGGAGGGATTGGAGAGAAATACTCTTCGTTTTCCTCTGATGAGATTATCAAATCCAAGACCTTCAATCCATATGTGCACTCTTTTACATACTGCCTGAGGTACTTGTCCCTCAAAAACTCAACTCATTTTTTTTTTTAAATTTCAGTTGCTATCTCGTCATCCCAATCTATACTGCCATAATTAAAATTGTCGTTAATGATCACGCTTTACCTATCTGCTTGGATAATTAGCTTATACATTTCCAGATCATTACCTGCTGTATTTCATTCTATTCACTTCTATCTCACACCACAGTGCCTGAAAATCACTACCTCTTTTTTCCCCCCTTGCATCTTTACCTTGTATGGACAATTCTTTTTCTATCAATAACACTCCATCTCCCTTTTTAACCTTTCTCTCTTCACAAAATACATCATATCCTTCCATCTCTATTCCTATCAGGATGTCATCCTCGTCCAATGTCTCAATTATTCCAACAATGTTTTGGTAAATGAACTCAATCAATGCAGCTATTTCATTTCCCTTATTTCTGATGCTTCTAACATTCATATACAAATTTAACAGCTCATTCCTAGATCTATAACAAGTTTCGCTGTATCACTTATTATTATTATTATGTGACACCTTCAAGGAGTCCAAGTACTAATCGTGGGAGGACACTCCACTACACACGTCACCATCTTCCCTACTACTTAATTCGCCAAATATGCACAATGACACTACCACTGTAAATGTCATCTACTGCCCAAAACCAATAACACCAGTATTTTTCGTATGTAAATTGTGTATGCACGCTCTCATGGCTGATTTGCCTGTACACAGGATAAAAAACCCTGCTTCCTCCACATGGGATCAGCTAACTCACCTTCAATTGAAAAAGCCCATATAAAGATTCCTCTCTCACGACGAGATTAGATGTGACTTCTCCATGCCTTCCTCAAGCCATTTCTTTTTTTTCCTTACTCATCTCAGAACCTTCTTCAAATCCGACTGTTTTTCCTTACATCCCAGGTCATCGCCTTCCTTTTTGTCTACATGTACATTCACATCCTCTTAGAGCATCAATCTTTCTCACAGTGTGTTCCCCTGTCCACCCTGAGTTTCCCCATTTTCCTGTTTGTCTTGCACATTTGCTCTGTCATTCTCAACACTCATGCTATTCACTTCATAAGAACTACTTCAATCTCTCCTTCCTTACTCTCCTGCTCTTTCACATTGCTTCTTACTTTCTCAGATTCATTCTCTGCACCTCAATACTCTCCCTTCTAGCAGCAGTCTCTCCAAATCACTCACACCAAAATCCATTCAAATGCAGTTCAATCTTTTACAGTTCAATTCTTCCTTCAAACTTGTTCCACACACTAACAAACTGCACTACTTTCTCTTCACACATTTCTGCTAACATATCATTCATAATTCTTGCTCTGTGCCTGATCTCATCACTGTTATACCTCGGCAACACACTGACTACCTTTCGTATCACACTATTATCATTTATCCTTCTCAACAATCTCCTGATATCCAATCTTATATTCTTCTTGTTTCCAGTCAAGTCATTTGTCTCTACTACTACCACTACCAACTCTTTTGTTCACTTACTCTTGCTTACTCACAATGCCTCAATCACTCTATTCATTTTACCTCCCAGAAAACAAACCTTGTGAAATTCTCATTTACCATGCCTGTAATAATCGAATCGCCATATAACATCACTTTCTGGTCTTTTGTTACCTCTTTCATACCAATATCATTTGTTTTTGTCTCCGTCACTCTTCCATACATATCTACAATTCTCTCTCTGCATCCACCTTATCTCTTGCCTAGGCTTACCAAGCATCCCGTATTTTATGAAGAATTTTGCTGTCCCACACTGTACTTGTAGTGACAGCCTAATGTCCCATATTTTAAGGAAAAGATAAAATTATAAATATTATGTTAAGCAATTATAATTTTGAATATTCTTTTCGAATAATCCAACTTAAATTGATTTATAAACCATAACAACTGACAATTCGAGGAAATTAATTGTGTTTACAGTTTACAGCAGCGACAGTCCCTTTCATTGGTCACTTTTTATTTAGTGTAAACATTTTATTTATAATTCTGTACAGCATGGGCATCCACAGAGGGAGGCAAACGGGGCACTTGATTCCCCCCCCCCCGATCTACTTGTGAAAAAAAATCCAAAAAATTAATTCTTGCCCCCCCCCATAAAATTTTCTGCAGGTGCCCATGCTGTACAGATATATTGCATTTGCTTATTTTCAAACAGTTATTATTTGGACATTGTGGGGTGCAGTATCGATACAGTACGTGAATGTTATTTCAATAATTATTAAAAAATAATATCTCACCTTTTTGAATGTGCAATATTTGGTTAATACATAAAATATATAATTAAAGGTAAATTAATTTTCTTTATTAATTATACAAAGATAAATTCAATTTTGTTTCTTTCCTTAAGCTCTTAACAATGACAAAATGGAAGTGCATTTTTAACAATGATTATTTGAAAGAATGGAATTTTATTGTAAAAAGAAATCATAACGACGAAGTTGAATACAAAATCTGTAGACGAGTACTGCACATGGGAGACAATCGGATATTACACAACACATTAGCACTCAGAAACACAAACTGAGCATTTCAAGTTCCAGTTCCAAAAGTATTGATACTTATTTTGTAAAACCAAATACCAACAATGAAAGAAAAGTTATTGCTGCCAAAATAACTGTGGCATTTCATGTCATAAAGCATCATCATCATTCTTTTAATTCTAATAATTGCAGCAGCAAACTTGTTCCTATAATATTTTCGGACTCACCAAAAGTGTCCCATATTTAGTTTTCCAAAATCTGGCAACCCTACTCTTGCCTCATCCTCACCAACTCAGCTTTCAAATCTTGCATCCTTTTTACACTATTATTCACTCTCACTATTTTATTACCAGTCACACACACAAACACTTGCAAGGTGGCAAGCACAATTAACACACTTGTCAATCCTGCTTATCAACTTACCATTAATTTCAATCTGTTTTTCAATGTCATTATCGCCTGCTTTATCAAAGCTTCTCTACATAAATATTCATGACATCTTCCCACACAATACATAATACATTCACAGCACCATACTATTTTTGAAAAATCCACACTGTTTACTTTGTCTTCCACGCTGGCCTAAGCAATAATTTGGCTTTCACCACCACGTTGTATCAGTGTGCTAACAGAAACAATGAATTTGCGATAATATCATCTAAGAAATTTATCCAAATATCTCACAGTAACACTCAATCTACAAATTAGACAATATTAGCACATTTAAATATAAAATTTACTTATCTTGCTGCAGCCCACATGACAACCAATCTTTAACTTACACTACCTGTATATATTCAATAGTGCTTCTGTTTTTCATAAAACCAGTTTGTTTTTTTGAAGCAGAAGAGGTGTTATAGTCCACTTCAGTTTAGAAGGATTCTGTTATGTGGTGGTAGGAAACAGTATGATTCTTCTATAATTTTCTGGGTTATATTTTCTTTCTTTCTTTTTTTTTTTTTTTGGATATCAATATTATCAGGCCTCTCTCAATTGTCAGAGAATGTAGGATGTAGCTAGAGCTGTATTGCAGATATTTAGCAGTTGTTTCCAAAACTCCTTTCATTCATGTTTAATAGCCTCTGCCAATCTTATACCATCCAATGCAAGTGCTTTCTCATTGTTATGATTTTTACTAGAGAGAGAGAGAGGAGAGGAAGTAAAAAAAAAAAGAAAAGTCCCCAAATTCTTTATATACTGTATGATGAAGAGCTGCTAAGGGCTTTATATATCAAGGCTATATAACTGGATAATAAGCTGGACACTCAACAATTAGCCTCAGTGGAACAGTACCTTTGTGTATATTAAGGATATCATAAATGCATGGAATGTCTTGGTGTATAGATTAAAGAACTAAGCTAATGTTATTATTATAGGTAAAAAGGAGAGAGAGAGAAAGAGAGCCTCCTCCGGGTCACAATGTCTACAATACCTATATTATTTTTCTTTAAAAATATTCAATGGAAATCTATTACACATTATCTCCTTACAAAGTTAAACATTTCTATCATATCATTTCACTTTAGTCTATTACTCAACCTTTAAAGACCATATATCTTCAGTCTGTCCTCATATACACAATTTCATAAGTCGGATATCTTTGTTACCTTCTGGATCTTTTCAGTTGTCCCCTCATCTCCTGAGAATGAAGGTGGTTACCATATCTGAGTAGCCAATATGGAGTCTTATGAAAGTCTTGCACATAGGAAGAGCAACTTCCTTATTTTTACGAGTAAGTATTTTCTTCAAAAGATCCAATGACTTAATCACCATTGTCTTAACCTGCAAGTCTTTAGGTTCGTGTTCATTGACCACCTGTAACAAATTACCATAAAAATAATACTCTGCTTGCAATGTCCTCAGTCCAAAATGCATAACTGTGAGCTTAAAACAAATGACATTCATTATCAGATTGCTGTCCACAGAATCAGGCCTTTCAATAGGAGCCTGCAAGGATTCTGCACTGGAAATGGCTCATCACCTTTCCTAACTTTGTATCATAGCAAATAACTGTCTTGGGGTGAATTTTCTGTCTAAATTAACCCCAATGTCATTAATACAAAAGTGTTTAACAACAGTGGCACAAATACAGAACTCTGTGGCACTTCACTGATTACCCACGTTCTCTTAGACTTGGCACCTCCATACATTATTCTCTGATACCTGTTAGTCAGCTACTCTCCTATTCATGCCACAAACTTATTTTGCAAAACAACCTCTCATATGGAATCTTTTCAAAGGTATTATCAAAATCCAAAAGTATTGTGGCATATACATTCCTCTCATTCAACTCTGCAGTCACTCTATTATAAAACATGATCAATTGTTAAAGCCATGCTAGCCTCTATAAAGGATTAAGGTGTATCGAACTAGATCTGGATGAAGATCCTAATTAGCCACTTCAATCTTAATGACCACTCCTTAGATACCGATGGATCTATAACTGCTTGTTTGTTTCTGTCCTATTGTATGATGAAATTATCTTGGTTTCCTTCTGCACATCAGGAATTGTGCTTATGTCAGGACACAAGCACAATTCCTGATGTATTCTTTGTGCTTGTGTTGGGACTCAAATTGAATAGCCAAGTCACAGATACTGCTTATTCTTTTTCCTTCAGCATCGTCACTACTATTCCCCATTTGCACTGTTGTGTTTGTGTCAAGTTCTGTAACAGCTTTAATATTAATCATTCATCTCTAACCTTTCATCTAGTTCCATCTCAGCATCCAGATAGTTAATGGATATGCTTGGGATGCATACCTTACTAAAGTGATCTTTTAAGAAATCAGCTATTCTAAGCATCTGATACTTTCTCATCTTCTGCATTCACTAAGGTTATTCTTCCATGGTCATTCATTCTTTTACTTGATGCAATAATAATATGGTGATACACACCATTCTGCTACTTGCACATATGGAAGAAATGACTTTTTCATTCATATAGCTCTTGGTATATCTCTATGGATCTAATTCCCACTGATGAGACTACAGTTAAAGTCACTACTAGTCTGAGTAGTGACCTTTACAGTAATGTACAGCAATATACATTATCTGAGAGGAGGTGTGCTATGCATTTTGGAACTTTAAGGCAATGTGATGTATTCTTAACTAGGCTACTTATACAAGTAGCTTAGTCATGATGATACATCACGTGCAAACAAAAGTTTGCTTACACTTTGCTCACACTTATGTAAAGGATAAAATAAATTTTTAAATAAAAATCTACATCATCATTTAAATAATAAATTTATTTTTGAAATAAATTATATTTTCAAATATAATTTATTGAAGCAGAAAGTTAGCAAGAAAGGATAAACTTCAACACTGGATTTAAAGACTTGTACCTACAGATTTGAAAAATAGTAGAAAAAAGAAGTGACTGAAGAGGAAGAAAAAAATTGTTCTTTGTTTTCAGTTGATTGCAAATTGCTCTCCAAATGGGTAGCCCACCAATGCACTATGCCAATTCTGATTAAAAGTTACCATGATTTGTAGGAAATGCAGAAACTGTGAAAGATAGTGCAGGGATTACTGTGCAAAACAATTCATTTTGTAGCCAACTAATATATTCCCTGACTTCTTGGAGATGAGGTGATATTGTAACATATTTATGCCAAGAAAGAACTGGAGATCAGAAGAGAAATCTCATCTTGTGAAAAGACTGAAATCAAAATTAACACTACAGAAGTAGAAATTCTATTAGTTTTGGAGTGTCAAATTAGAAAGAGAATTGCAATGTACAGTCATCAGCAAAACTGTGAATTGGATTTCCAGTAACAACTAGAGAAGGTCATTAATATACAGAAGTTGCAAAGTTTGAAGTTAATGGGTCCATCAATCCTTCCATATGGTGTTCAACCAGAGAGAAAGCTGGCAAATCCATTTGAAGAAGAAGAAACAAGATAAATTAGACTGGATTTCAAGACCCACAGAGAACTTTGTACAACCTGAAATGTCTTAGAGATATCAAAAACAACTAAGTACTTCAAAAACAACTTTTCCAGAGTATTTGCCTAAAGAAGGTTGACAAAAAAAAATCCTCTGTTGATCCAAAGTGGAAAAATCCATACTGACAATCGATAATTAGCTAAGAGATATCCAAATAGCATAGAAGCTGACTGTTCTTAAATTCCTAAGGTTGCATTAAAGAGAACTGAAGTGAGAACTGGATGGTAATTGTAAAGTTTGTGACCCTTCTCAAGAAAAGGTTGAATATCTGCAATTTTTCAGGTGGCAGAAAAAATAGCAATACAATGAAAGACTATAAAATGGCAACTCAAAATAAGAGCACCTTCTGAACACTGGAATTCTTCTGATCTACATTATCAATGAAAGAATTTCAGGAAAAGTAAGAAGCCAGAACTGAAAATGAATGTTTCCATACATACAAGAATATTTCAGTGATGCAGTGTTAAATATTTTGAATATTTAACACTGCATCACTGAATTACATTCAGAAGGATGAAAACAGTCCAATGAAACAAAGCAGAGAAACTGGAAAGATCATCCCCTCGATCAACCCTTTAAAGCACAGAGAATTGTAGACTAGCAAATCTACAACTGTAGGAAGAAAACCCATATAGACTGTTCCATGCAATGTCACATCACCCTAGTCAAAAAAATTGGGACCACCAAGACCTTATTACATCATGATCAAGCTTTATATTCTACAGAGAATTTATTACTTCAAGAGTTGAATGAAATCAAAATCAGCCTTTTTAAAAAAAATGGTTTCAGTGATTCCTTTATTATCAAAACTTTGAAGAGTTTTCAATTTTAGGCTCCCTACCTCATTTTCTCTCTCATATTCCTATTCTCTATGTTAAAAGAATAACATTATAATGTACTGCAAAAGTTCTCAGGCTTTGTCCTTCATACTCTCATAAGCTTCCTCTACTTAGCTTTCCCGGTGTATACCAGATTCCTTGCTATTGTGGCTTGTCTTATTTCAGTCAATCTGATAGATCTGTTCTTGTCTGCCATGAAGAACATAAATCTTATATCAGGTATAATTAACATATGTAAATCTAGTCTGGCTGTACATATCTCTACTAAGCATAGTCTTGTGGAAGAAAACAAAACTAACACAAGAGCAGATTCCTTATAATGTCTTTATAAAGAAAGTTAAAAACTTATTACACATCACCCTAACTTGAACAGATCTGATGACCTTTGGGTATCTCCCATATAGAAGATATAATTCTTAACTTCTTTGAATAATTCCTAATTTTCATTACACACACACACAAATGTGTATTTTTTATTATTTTTTTTAATAATTAGGAATTTCATTAATCATTGTTATCTTACTAAAAATGTGGTGGCACTTTTTAAAATTCTGTTACTTGTATTTTATTGTGTTCCATTATTCAGTTGTATTCAAGATATCATTTAATACATTAAGGCAAAAATAACATCAATTAAATGTTTTAACCATGTAAATTATCTGTCTAACTTTTTGTATCATCACATGCGAAGATGCATTATCTTTTAAACAGAATCTCAAAACAAACCTTTGACAAAACAGTTGTAAACACTGAATTTCACAACTGAAGAGTAGGTCCAGTAATACCTATTTTGCTGCAGTAACAGTTAATCTATAACATGTTAATCTACTGTTTGACATAAAATTTAACCATATAAACTTTACAACATGACCAACAGCACTAAAGTTATCACACACTCTCTCTCTCACACACGTGCACACACACACACAAATAAACATTAAGAATACCATTGGATTTGAATCAGAGAGTAAATCTCTAAGTTGTTCCAGAAAACCTTGGTCCTCTACCAATTGGGCATTTATGTCATGTAACTTTGCCACAGATACTGCAGCTGTCTTTCTAACATATGGATCCTCATCCTTTAAGCATTTTCTAAGAGGTTCACACAGATATTCAGTGATCTTATCTACACGTATGCATCCCATAGTCCGAACTGCTAAAGCTCGAATAAGAGGATTAGGATCCTCACAATCCTAAAAGTAATATAAATCAATCAAAAAAATATCCAGAAACAAATACCTATAATTTTTAATCATTTAAATTATTATAAACTTATTTTAAAATAAAATCCATTCTAAAACAGCTATAAATAAACAGTTTAAAAATAATAATAATCTGCACTCTGTTTTCTGTTCTAAAGAGAACAAGTAGAAAAATAATAATAGTGAATGAAATAACATGAATATTTCCTCATGATAGCATGCGATTTCTTCAGGGAAAACTTCAATATTGAGATTATTACATACAACAATAACATATATTAAAAAATTACACCGACATGTAAAAATCAAGTACTGCACAGATGAAACTGAACACTAACTGCCAGTAAATATTAAAGAAGCCACTTGATGTAAAAACTAAAATAGTTTTCAGTCAGCATAGTCTATACAATTTCAAAATCATGCCAGTGGATAGCTCATATTTCAGTTTCCTTAAACCAATGCCAGTTACTGTTTTCTGTTTGGCTATGCTAGTTCAGCATGCTGTTTTACTACTCTTATTATAGTGATGCATGTTTTTCTCTTCCTTTTTTTAAAAAAAAAAAAATACTTGTGTAGTAATATTTTTCTTAATATTACTGAAATTCATTAAGACATACTGTATTATGTTTTCATGATGAAACTTTGGACTATCAAATACCAATAAATCTATATGCTAACTATAATGCATAATTTAAATAGTATTTTGAAATGCAACAGCTGAAGGTTAAGTAGTTAGAATTAACTTTAAAACACTAAAGGTTATGTGGAAAGTGTTACTAGCTAAGGCCTATTTAAGAGTTTACTGGAAGTTCCTCTATTTTAACTATTTGGCCCATTCATTAACTCAGCGTGGGAAGCTACTCAACACTATATTGTGCAATCCACTGGTTACCGTATATTTTCGCATATAATGCGATCCACAACGGGGAACTAGAAGTTTTGTTTGAAAACTAGCACTAAAATGCCATGTCCACATATAATGCGATCTGTTAATCTTGTTCCATAACATTATAAATAATGCAATACAAATTAACGAAAGAAATATTTATTTTAAAACAAAATGTCAAAACACAATACGAATTAACGAAAGAAATATTTATTTTAAAATAAAATGTCAAAATCCTTGAAATTCTTCTTCATCTTTTGAGTCATCAAACATTTCATTTATAAATTCATCTGTAGGGATTGCATCATCAGTGTAGCAGTTGTCGTCATCGTCTTCATGCTCTCCAATTTGTTGTGCGTCATCCTCACTTTCGTATATGACGTGATCTTCAGATCCATCCATTGAATTACTTATTCCACATTTAAGAAATGAGTGTTGAATCATTTCAGATGGTATCGAATCCCATGCTTCTTTAACCCAGCTGGTGACTAGAGTGATCTCAGGCTTCTGAAAATTCCCACACTTTGTCATCTTCACCAAACCAGATGACATCCATTCTCTTCATTTTTCAGGTAAGTGACATCAAGTTGACGTCAAGCGGCTGCAAAACAGAAGTCAGACCACCCAGTATGACTGCTAGGTCTGTACGTAGCTCACGTGCTTTCTCTTTGCTTGCCCTCCGTTAAATGCACCCGGAACATATCCCAGATTAGCATGCTTTGTTGACGTAACAAGCTACCTGGACGTATGTTCCATACTTGATCCCGCCACAATTGCACACCTTCCTCATCCATCCAACCTTTCTGATTGGCGATTCCAATCAGAAAGGTTGGATGACAATTACGCCTGGTGGAAATTTCATATGCTTCGGAATTTTCTTCCTTTTAAATATCACTGTCAGCTTTCGGCTTTAATTTGGTTCCGTCTGCCATGCATGCTAGAACAACAGTAAAATGAGTTTTTTCATGACCCGTTGTTTTTATGAAGACACCCTTTTCACCAACTGAGTTTACTGTTCGATTCCCAGGCATATCAAAGTACATGGGCGTCTCATCCATATTGCCAATTTGGGAAAGTTCATATCCGTGACACTTCTGTAATTTTATGATAAATTTATGGAAGGACTGCACTTTTTCTTCAAGCTGCTTTGGTAACTTCTGTGCAATTTTTGTTCGGTGTCATAATGTTAATGCTTTGCGTTCCATAAATCTGTTGCACTACCCAGGGCGAAGCAAGAAAAGATGAAACACCTGGTGTGTCCTTGAATTTACCATTCTTGAGTTGTAGAGCTCGAAAACGAATTGCATTTCTTGTTACTATAATTATTATTATTAATATTATTACTACCATCTTGTCATTGCGTCAAAATCCATTCATTTAGCTCTTCTTCGAGTTCTGGAAAGGATGATACATTGCCACGACGGACACGTTTCGTTTTGGGGATTTTTTCAAGACTGTCTTTTTGCTTACGCCAAAATCTAATATTATTCTCTGCTACACCAAATTCTCTCATAGCAACACTGTTATTATGTTCTTCTGCAAGCTGCATGACAAGCAATTTAAATCCTGCTTCAAAAGATAAACGTTTACGTTTCTGTTGGCTCATTTTCAGGCTGGGTTTGTTTAACGAATAATATTTAAAATGAACTGTGGTTAAACCGATATACCTAACTGTGTTCTATCTATCTCACTGTGCTCTATTATTAGCACCACTTACATTACTGGCTTCATGTGCAGATACGATGCGCTCGGTCGCCGAATGCGAGTGGGTCAAGTAGATTTGGTTGCATAGACATTAGGTAGTATATATTGTGTGTGCAAGTCTAATAAGATG
This sequence comes from Typopeltis vanoorti, assembly GCF_054136105.1. Classification (NCBI taxonomy): domain Eukaryota; kingdom Metazoa; phylum Arthropoda; class Arachnida; order Uropygi; family Thelyphonidae; genus Typopeltis; species Typopeltis vanoorti. The sequence continues at coordinate 2,129,507 of NC_143571.1, forward strand.
TTATATTTTTTAGGATCTGCACATAATGCGAACCCCTAACTTTAAGTAGTATTTTTTACCATAAATTTTTCGCATTATACATGATAATATACGGTAAATGTATTTTTGTCTGTAAACTGCATATGTTAACCGGTGACTCTGCCTATTTTGCAGAGTGGCCGGTTAACTGGCCACTCTGCAAAATTTGTTCTGGCAGTGGACACTTGCCTGAAGTTTGTCAGTCCATTTAACACTGACCTTGAGTATTTACAGGTGGGCTTCACAAACAAATTTTATGTCCTTATAAGGAGCTAACATATACGGCTTTCAGGTGGCAAGGCATTGCCTTAGTTCAATGCATTCTAGAATTTTCCGTCTTTGGGCAGTGCGCATAGACAATTCCCAAAGGGATTATTTACATTAACAAACTTTTTAACTATATATAGACATACAGGTTACAATCTTAATGGGCTTGACTTCTGTAAAAATTGATGCAAGGCTTTCTGGTATTATTAAGCTACATCAAATTTTTACAACACTGTACATGAATTCTTACTCAGAGCTAAGACAATCTACTAGTTGATTAGATACTAAAGTCCTGTTTCATTTTTGTAAGTCCAATCACCGAGCATATCCACACATTATTGCAACTAACTGTTTCTTGCATACAAAGGAATTGAAAAGTTTCTATATCACCGAGCATCAGGATCTCTCTTGCTTTTTTTCTCTATCTTCCGAAAAAATTCGCACGGCTTGTTACCCTCTCTTATGGTCGGCTGTCTTCAAGTAGGACAACTAGTGATTACAATCATGAATCACCTTTTCCGATGTGGGCGAAGCTGCTCTGCCGGGTTCGGTCCACGTGGTTCCGCATGTTGATCGGTTTGTGCTGGTTTTCCACTGTGGCTGCACTGGTTCGCTATCTAGCCAGTGCCACTGGACATTGCTCTTTTCGACCGCTCTCACGCACCTTCTCCTGGAATGACTGGAACAGGAATCCTGAACAAAAGAAAAGCCACGAGTTGGCGTCGCCAAGCTCTATATATCCTTGCTGAGCTGTTCTCCCTACTACATCACTTTTCCGGCTGGCACCCAAAATTCTTGCACCCAGTACCATTCTCTCTTCCTAGAGAATGGTACCAGGTGAACCATTTTCTTGTAAACCATTCTCTAGGGAGAGAATGGTTTACAAGAACTAAAATCTTTAAGATTTTAGTTTTTGTCTCACTCCCAGCCTGAATTGGTGAAAAACCACCCAGTCTAGATGGGGCTTATCCTTGTTGGAGACACTCAGTGTTAGCAAGGTTCAATAACCCTATTACAGAATTCCGTCACGCTTTCTCTGTCCTTCTGCGTACTGCTCTGCAGTTTCCATAAGTTTGGTCCTAAACTTCTCAATTTTGAAAACTGGGAAATAAGTACTTCTTTAAACTTTGAGTATTCTAAAGTTTCTTTCAGGATAGGGGAGGAATATAGGAAGTTTTTTGCCTTCCCTACAAGTTTACTACGCAGCAGGATGAGGAGCTGAAAATCAGTCCACCTGCACACCTTCCTTAATTCTTCGAAGTAGCCAAAGAAAGCCAAAACGTTGTCGGTTTCCTCCCCAGAAAATTGTGAGAAGACTTGCAGTGAGTTGGTCCGAAAGAATTCGCAATCATCCATCCCAGAACTTGATGGATGAGTCATACCTGTATATAAGTTCACACTATAATTTTCCTTCTTGCACAATTTCTGTTATCAAAACTCCTTGCACCTAAATTGCCTGATCTTAACCCAAAATCTACTCACTTTGATTTACCACACTCCTTGATTAATCAAGTAAATCAAATCCTGTCGGCTGCACCATTGTTAAATTTTCACTGCTTTCCTTAATTGTTTTATGTGTTCTTTGTTTTTACTTTTAATTGTTATTACTATTGAATATCCCTATTATTTGACATAAATTCTCACGCTTGCTTTCACCCTTTTCGTTCTATGGCCAGTACTTAAATTGCTTGCATGTGCAAAACTTGGTAGACAAAGAAATTGCCCCCCGGATAGAGCCAAATTTCTTTAATACAAATCTGGAATTAACTCCATGTCAGAAATTGAAAAATTTGTTTGTTAAAGCTGCACCATCCAAATTCTTAGACAAGAGAATCTTCCCTGTCAGAGATTTAACACTCAGAATGACACATTATTCGATAATCAAGCAATTAAATTTCCCTATTACAAAAACCTCATATATTTTTACTCTTACTGCAGTTGTAGCTATCCCCAAATTTTAACTCGCACTGGATCTATTTTTTATGAGTTATGCATTGAGTTCACAGATCAGACAATTTGTTAGGTAAGAAAAAGAAAGGTTTATTCATTACTCTAATACGATATACAAATATCAAGATCACTTAACAAAACTGAATCTCTCCTACAAATTGAAATTGATTAACCAGACATAACCTTAACACTCCTAGTCTTAAACATTGTGAGACAATATCTATTATTAAACAAGACCTCATGGAGTCAAAGACTCATCTAGGAGGTCCTTTTATCTCACACATATCTCATCATACCGCGTCTTAAACACATTCAAACTCCTTGCAGACACCACACTCTCAGGCAAGGCATTCCAGTCACTCACAACTCTGCACGAAAAAAACCTGCCTCTCACTCCCCTACTCACACCCTCTTTATACAGTTTCCAGAGATGACCTCTGGTTCTCCCCTGATCTCCCACTATTCTCTGTAGAACTTCTCCACCATTGATCCTATAACAACCCCTTACCAACTTGTCTCTATCATATCTCCCCTCTTCCTTCTCTCCACTAGACTCTGCAAATTGCATCTTTTCAATCTTTCCTCATACTCGACATTCCAGATGTCAGAAACTACCTTAGTCAGTCGCCTTTGGACCCTTTCCAACATCTCTTCATCCTTCTGAAAACCAGGTGACCAAATCTGGGCACAATAGTCCATGTGTGGCCTAATCAAAGCCTTATACAATGGAACAAGAATCTCCCTACTTCTACACGTCAGTGTCCTCCGCATCATTCCCAGAAGTCTTTGTGTTGTCTTCATAATTTTGGTGGTGTCCCCTAAATTTTAGATCCTTATCCACTATCACCCCCAGATCTCTTATTTCCTCTACTTCCAACAATATATTCTCACCAAGCATAAATTCTGCATCCAATCTGTTTTCCAAATTTTAAAACCTTACATTTTGCAACATTGAACTCACATCCCCATTTGCTTGCCCAATCACTCAATTTATTCAAGTTTTCTTGCAAGGCCGCAACATCTTCACTACTCTTTATGGTTCGTCCCAACTTTGCATCATCTGCAAACAACTTAATATCTCCATTCAAATCTTCGCCAATATCATTAATATACAAGTTAAATAGTAATGGCCCTAAAACAGATCCCTGAGGCACTCCAATAGTGACTTTCCTTTTCCTGGATATTGCACCCCCATACACAACTTGTTGATACCTATCAGATAGCCAGTCTCCAATCCAATGCACTAATCTAATATCCAACCCCATCTGCTCTAGTTTGACTGTCAACTTATCATGAGGTACTCTATCAAAAGCCTTTGCGAAATCCAAGTATAATACTGTGTATCCTTCTCCTCTGTCCAAGGAAGCAGTCACTTTATTGTAATAAGTAAGTAGATTACTAAAACATGACCTCCCTTTAGCAAATCCATGCTGTCCATCAAAGATTATACCATTGTTGTCAACCCAACTCTGGATCCTAGTTCTCACAAGCTTCTCCAACAACTTAACCACAACACCTGACACACAGATAGGCCTATAGTTTGATGCTTGAGTTCGATCACCTCCTTTATGAAGTGGCACAATCTTGCCCTCCTTCCACTCTTTAGGGACTTGACCAAGTGCAAGACTCGTATTAAAAAAATATGTCAAGGCAGGTGTCAACTCTCTGGCACATTCCTTCAGAATACGCGGTGATATATTATCAAGTCCCACAGCCTTATTTACATCTAGTTTACTCAACTCCTCAAACACCTCTTGCTCACTTACAGTCAGTCTCTCCTCCCCATCATCAACTGCTCTTAATCTCTCCATGAAGTCACATTCACAAGATTGAAAGATCTTTATGAACTGCTCATTAAGTATCTCCACCACACAATCTGCAACAGCTGTCTTTATACCATTTCCTCCAATCAATATCATCCTTCCATAATCATTCTTTCTTTTGCTGGCTACATATCGAAAGAACTCCCTAGGATTCTTTTTGGCTTCATTAGCTAACTGCTGTTCATACCTCTCTTTAGCTACTCTCACCAACCAAGTCACCCTCCTTGCCTGGTCTTTGTAGACCTCATGAAATTGGTTACTTCCACTTCTCTTATGCTGCCTCCACAATGCCCTTTTTCTCTGTATTGCATGCTTAATCTCTTTATTCATCCATCTCACACCTACCTTATTTAACCTTCTCACCCATGGTATACATTTAGACATTGCATCTACTAAATATTTTTTGAAAATCCCCCAAGCTGCATTGATCTCTTTTCCAAGCTAACTCCTCATTCCATGTTACACCTGCAAGCTGTCTCCTGAGCTCTTCATAATCACCCCCCTTGTAGTTCCACATATACCCTTTTTTTACAGGGGTCCTTGCACTGCTGGCAACCACCCAAGTAATCACCTCATGGTCACTTTCACCAATTGGTGGATGATTTGATACCTCATTGATAATTACATCCTCCGATGAGATGACCAAATCCAAGACCCTTAATCCTCGTGTGCCCTCTGTTATATACTGTCTGAGGTAGTTATCCCTCAAAAACTCAAGAAACTAATTTTCTTTACTTCCAGTTGCTATCTCTTCATTCCAGTCTATATTGCCATAATTAAAATCACCCATAATGATCACCCTTTTCTTATTTGTTTGGCTTATTTGACTATACATTTCACTACCACCACCATCCAGGTCTATAACAACATCCCACCAAGTATTTGATTCTATTCACCTCTATCTCACACCATACTGCCTCAAAACCACTGGCCCCATTTCCCTCTTGTATCTCCACCTTGTATGGACATAACTCTTTCTCTATCATCAATAGCACTCCCCCTCCCTTTTTACCCCTTCTATCCTCACGAAACACATCATACCTTTCCATCTCTATTCCTGTCAGGATGTCATCCTCATCTAACCATGTCTCACTTATTCCGACAATCTCTGGGTGCACAGACGCAATTAGTGCAACCATTTCATCCGCCTTGTTTCTTATACTTCTAGCATTGGTATACAAACACAACAACTAATTTCTGGATCTACAGCTAGTTCCACTGATACCACTCACTCGATGTGATCTCTCCATGCTGGACTGGGGCCATTTCCCTTTCTGCTTCTTCATTTTAGAACCCTTTGCAATTCCATCTGTTTCCTTTTGATCCCTGATCATCCCATTACTTTCCTGCCTACACATGCTCCACCTCCTCTTGGAGCATCCACCTTTCTCACGCTGTGTATCCCTGTCTACCCTGAGCCTCCCCGTTTCCCTGCTCCTCTTGCACACCCATTCTCTCATTTTCTATACTCATACCACTCACTTCCCCATTCATTTCCACTTCTTCAATCTCTCCTGCTCTTCCACATCACTCCCCTCTCAATCTGATTCATTCTCTCTATTCACTTCTCCACTTTCCAGCAGCAGTCTCTCCAAGCGACTCGCACCATAACCACTCAAATGCAGTCCATCGCTCCCATACAGCTCACTTCGTCCCTCAAACTCATTCCACACATTAACAAACTGTACTCCCATCTCCTCACACATTTCAGCCAGAATATCATTCATAATCCTTGCTCTCCACCTCATTTCACCACAATCATACCTAGGCAACACACTGACTACCCTTCCTGTCACATTATTCTCTTATCTTTCCAAGCAGTCTCCTGACATTCATTTTGACATGCTCTTTTTTCTCTCTCAAATCATTTGTACCAATTAATACAATTAACTCTTTTTGCTCGTTCCCGCCTCATATTCAATGCCTCAATCACTCTACTCATTTCACCGCCTGGAAAACATACCTTGTGCATTATATTCTCTAGCACATGTTAAAAAATCAGGAATAAAGAAAAAGAGTGATTTGACAACCGTAACGGATGTTAAAAGGGATGAAAGTGAGGCGGAAAGAAACGAAATTGAGAGAACGAATGAAAGTAGAAATGGCGTGATGCAGAAATCGCAAGTGAAAAAAATCGAAAGAATGAATGATGGCGAAAGTTGGACACATGTTGGAACGAAAGTACTGAACCAAAGAAAGATGAATGACAGTAAAAGTGAGAAGAATGATAGTGAAAGTTGGACGTATGTTGGACCGAAAGTACGGAAACAAAGAAGGATGAATGAGAGGGAAAGTGAGAAGAGGGGGTCGAGAGTTAGAAAGTTAGAAAGATTTAATGATAGAGAGAATGTGTCGCGAAGTTCGGAAGGTGAACTGGATTGGATGAAGCAAGAAATGAAATGGATGCGGAATGAAATTAAGAGAATTCAGGTCAAAACTATTAAAATAAATCATGATGGCATGAAAGAGTTAACGAAAGATGAGCGAGTGGCGTTGTATGGTGACTCCATTATTAAAGGTCTTTCTCACCATCCTTCTCTTTCAAACGTGCACTCGCGACACAATTGGTACTAGCACTTTCTGTCATCAATTGCATATTCGCATTCATCAATTTCTCGTTCAGGTCACATTTCGCACACACCCTTCTTCCATCCACACTAAACATCCACAAATCATTTATGTAATCGAAGGAATACATATAACAGACCTCACACTTAACGAAACGACTGAAATCTAAATTAAAATCATGGAATGACAATGCCGCCGCCATTTTTTTTTTTTTTTTTTCTCTGCAGGTTACTAGGTCTAATATTAACGATTTCGTATTTAGTTTAGGCAAGAAAAAAAAAAACCACACTAATAATATCAGTAGCGTACAACGTTTACGGGCGCTCTTACTTAAACAATTACACATATATACTTAATTATTCCTAGTAAAACTTATCTGAATCAGGAGCTCTTCAAAACACGTCCGTAGCACTTGACCCACTAGCGCCCTCCCAATATCTACAATTAGTTAAATTTCTAACATCATCCTATTAAACTAACATTCTTGTACAAGCATTTATCTTATTCTAGATTCAAGAACTATCAGGCTATAATATACTTTAGCAATTCAATACCACACTGTACATGAATTCTTACTCAGAGCTAAGACAATCTACTAGTTGAATAGATACTAAAGTCCTGTTTCATTTTAGTAAGTCCAATCACTGAGCATATCTGCACATTATCGCACACTAACTGTTTCTTGCATACAAAGGAATTAAAAAGTTTCTACATTACCGAGCATCAGGATCTCTCTATCTTCCAAAAAAATTCACACAGCTTGTTACCCTCTCTTACTGTCAGCTGTCTTCAAGTAGAACAACTAGTGATTACGATCACGAATTACCTTTTTTCGATGTGGGCAAAGCTGCTCTGCCAGGTTCAGTCTACGTGGTTCCGCATGTTGATCGGTTTGCGCTGGCTTTTCCGCTGTACCGATGATTATGCATGCACTGGATCGGTATCTGGCCGCATAGCTGCCACCGGACATTGTTCCTTTCAACCGCTCTCGTTCAGGATTGAAAGGAACCTTTCATTCCTTTCAATCCTGAACAAAAGAAAAGCCACGAGTTGGCATCGTCAAGCTCTATATATCCTTGCTGAGATGTTCTCCCTACTACGTCACTTTTCCGGACGGCACCCAAAATTCTTGCAACCGGTACCATTCTCTCCTGGTTGCGTTCTCCACACATGCAACTTGGACCTCACGTACGTGACTGCCTGGGGTCAATTCTTTAAGCCGATTATCTCATTGTATACTTAGATCTCTCGTTCTCATGTTAACATAACTTTCACTAAATTTCAACTCTTATCAATTTTAGCATTATATTAAATAGGAGAATTTATAATTAAATGACTCTTTCATTATTTCTTATCAACCATTTCACTTATACCTATATACAAGCAATTTCTCTGGGAATTTTTTGTACCTGTTAAATCTGAATGAAATATTTTACAATATAATAAACCTTTCAAGATTTAACAACAATAAGATAGAACATTTAATTGAGTGGTCCCCAAAGGTAATTCCAAAGAAAATAATTTTGCTGTAGATTCCATCTCACTATATGGAGTGTATGTGTGCTTCCCATTTAATCATACAGCACGCTTTCTAATGCACATATCAGCCACTGAATTAGAAACTTTTATTTAATACAGTGGTTTCTGTATAGGCATAAGACTACCAATACTGATCCTCTTGAATTCCCTGCACATAGTTCAGTGAAATGTAGGTCAGGAACAGCCTCCATTAAATGCCTCAATCAATTGCTGCACATAGGAAGTTCTGTTTGTCTGTACATGCTTTCTCAGATGACAGTGATCTCATTCCTGACAAACTACCTTAGGACCACAAATGTGGGTTATCTTTCCATGATTAAACACCTGGGATATCTCACCTTTTGAGAAACCGGTCAAGCTCTGCTTTTTTTTTTTTTCCAAAATTGTGGCAACAGCCAGATGGGTACCTGCAATAAGCACTTTCTCAAACTCCGAAAGATCCTTTGTTTCTCTCATTGTGATCGACATTGACAATTACTGACCAGAAGCATTCTTAAATAGTAGCCTAAAACATGTGGTGACACATATGACCAAATATTCTGCATATACGCTGAGTAAGTGACATTTATCTACATATGCGTAAAGGTGTCTAATTCGGTAGCCAGTATGTGTACTTTTTTACATTGTGCTGTCCTTCAATATTAACTTTACAGGTCTTCCTTGGAGGCCAGATAAAAATCCACATAAAACTTTTCCAACATTATAAATTCAAATCAGCAGTCTTTCTATTTTCCAGTTCTCACTCCTTCCTTTCTTCAACTTGCTGGCTAGTGTTCCCAAATCCTGGAAACAGCTGTTCCAAAACTCATAACTAATGTGCATGTCTGCTACCAAGATTTAAAGCATACTCAGTGAAAGAATGGCTGCCATTAGTACACAGCAATTGCATGTTAGTGCTGTATGGTATAGAAAAACTATGGATAATAAGGATAATAGATTTTTATGTCGAGCCCTTATATGAGAGGTTGGCTGGTCAACCTAGTACTTTAGTACCATATATGGGTAGTGGGATGGGGAAAGGAGAAACTTGTTGACATTCAATTTAAAAGCCTGTATACTGTATTCCTTGGGAAATACATCAGGGGGAAGACTGTTCCACAGTACAGCAGTAGCAGGGATGAAAGAAAAGGAAAAGAAACTTGTTCTGTGGGTTTCAAAGTGTACTGTGAAAGGATGTTGCGTGGCAGCTGTACATGTTCCAATGGGCTTAGTACAGAGTGGGGGAGTTATTGATGCTGTTTCAGATGAACATTTTCCATGGAAATATTTATAGAATATACAAATTGCAGAGACTAAACATCTATGGGAAAGTGAGGGGAGTGAGTTGATAAGAGATGGATCATTCATCAGTCTAATTGCTCTCCTCTGTATTGAGTCAAGCATTTTGAGGGAGCTTTTAGGAGCCCCACTCCAAATGTGAGAACAGTATTCAATACCTGGGCGAATTTGTAATTTGTATAAGGTTAACAGCTGTTTTGAGGTGAAGTAACGTACGTCTTGAGCGAAAGAGAAAGCCTAGTTTTTTGGAAGCTGAGGATGCAATGGAGTGGAGGAATAGAGGAAATAATATACATTATTTTGTAATTCCCTAAGGATTATAACATTATGGTAAGCAAGCTGACTATTTAAATATATTTCAGTTTCTTTTGTCTTGCCAATGCTTAACCCCATGGTGGATTTGGCAATAAAAGGAATGTAACTGCATTAAGAAATGCAAAAATGCTTTATCATATAACAAAACTTAAATCCTCTTTATGAAATTACATTTAGTATATATAATACTGTAAAAAATGAACATTATAAGTAAATCACAATTACACAAGATTTTTCTAATAATATGATAAAGCCATGCCTGATTTTTGTTTTTTCCTCAAATTTTTTCCTAAATTTTCTGTGCATGCTGCATGTGTTACATCACACAAACAAGACTGGGAGAAATTTGCATGCAAGAAATTATAATCACATCAAACTATCTTCCTGTATCTTTTCCAATTATAACTACTGATTTACAACTTAAATACAGACTGTGTTGCACTAAATAATATTCCATGTAATTGCAGTGTTTTGAATAGCTTTTATCTTTGTACCTGTATGTCTTTTCCAGATCTATAAAACTTAAGAGATCCTACAGATTCTTAGTTTATTTTTGTGATTTCTCACCTGTTTGTCTTAATATGAAAATCTGATGTGATCTGAGAATGTGCCATTCCCTATTTGGCCTGAACTCAGCTTATTTTTCTCTAAGTTTCTCTTCTACAATTTTTCTAAGCCTCTTCCCAAGTATGCTTGCATAAATCTCAGCTAGGTGTCAGTATGCTAAATCCTTTTCAATTCTCATATTGTTGTATATCCCTTTTTATAGATGAGTACTATGAGAACTCTACTCCAATCAACTAAATGCAATCTTAAGACATGCCTTCTGAATGATGTTGTGAAACAACTGTGAAACTTTTATATCTCTATATTTGAGCACTTCTGGTCAAATATCATCTACTCCAGCTGTCTTTCCACATTTCAGGTTTATCGTAGCTTTTTCTACCTCAGGTACTGATATGCAAATCCTGGCTGCATTACTCATGAACATTTTCTACCACTATTCTGTCATTGCTTTTCATTTAACAGTTTTTCAAAGTAATTACTCAAGGTACCTAGAATATCTTTATAACTTAAGATCACCTTTATCATCTGATTCCTTCAATGCTACTCAAAGCTTTTCAATAGTCTACAGATCATTTGCTCACCTTTGTGATATTTATCTTTTACAGTTCTCACTAAAGTCTTCAGATAACTTTTGGTTATCTACTTTTAGACATTGCTTTGCTTTGTTACATTTTTCTCTGTATTCTCTCAGAGCATATCATGATTTACTTGTTAGGAATTTCAAAATGCTTTCTTCTTTTCATGATTGCCTCTTTACCTTCCTGACTCCATTGTGTAGTTCTGATTTTCCTATTCATGCAATCTCGTTTTATGCCTCTGGCTGAATCAATCAATGTTTCATTCAGAGTTTACCATGAAGTGGCAATGGTTTCATTTTTGTTTTCAAACTCTTTCATTTCTTCTTAAATAATATTCTTATAAAGTTGTAGTTCACTTCTAAAAGCTGCTCAGCTTTTGTACATATACAAGGGTGGTCTGAAAAGTTCTCGATCTAACAATGAAATAACGAATTTATAATTTCAAAATTATTTTTCTTTTTCAATATAATCTCCCTTAAGACTAATACATTTATTCCAGTGATGCTCCAGTGCTATTATCTCGTCCCTGTATTGGTTCTCAGTAAGATCTGCAATCACCTCTTGATTCGAAGAGATTCAATACAGAATACATAATACAATTTGGTCAACTAAATCCCAAGTTGTTAGTCCACCCTCTTTCATTCAGTTTTTCAAGTAGATACCTAAAGAGTATACCACAAGAAGATTGAAAATTAGTTAAAAAGCCCTGTTCATCGGTTCATTTTTTAAATGGTTACGTGGAGGTCTTCTTCGGTTATCTAGTTTTGACCTATATAAAAAAAATTTAAGAATGCTTTAGTCCATTCACAGTACTAATGTACTATTTGTTTACAAAGATAACAAATACCATCTCCCCCCCCCATTACAATTTTTTAGTGAAAATGACAAAATAAGCATGGAAATAAATAACAGAATAAGCAAAGCCAATATGGTGTAAAGTCAGTTTCCCTTGTAGAAACTAAGAGAAAACCTAACTAGAACTATAAAATAGAATCATAAAAGGTAGTGTTTAGATTGATATTAACTTATAGATCTCAAATTTGAATTAAAAATAAAACAGTTGAGATTAAATATGGACCATTAGTTTTGTTGAGGGGAGCCGTGAAATAATGAAAACAAATTAAAAATGTTTTAAGACTAAGTGTGCCATGTCAAATGTGTATGTAAGATGCTAAAAATGTAAATATTTGCATTTGATTTATGCAATATTTGCTGTGTATGTTTTGTATTGAATATAAATACAATAAATATTATAATAATATGTCTGTAATATGATTTCTTTTTTTTGATGGGGGCCGTGAAATATTTTAATTTTTCCAAGAGGACCTTTACATCCATAAGTTTGGAAAGTACTGCCCTAGAACACTGTAATTAAGGGTCATGATTTGGCTGTCATACCTAAATTCATTCCATACCTTGATTTTTTGCATAATATTAAATGCAGTCCTCCTGACCTTTCAAAGTAAAGATGCAAACTATGGTTTGAAGTTGCTGCTTCACTGTTTAGAAGCAAATTACCTCCATGTAATGTATCTACTACTGAATTCAGTGTACTGCTTTCATTAAAACAAAAGAACCATATATCTATTTGAAAAGCAGATACAGGAAAAGTTGAAGTGGTAATGGATATGGCCAATTATGAGAGGAAGATGGACTACCTTTTACAGGATATCGGCCACCCATCAAGAAATTAATTATATTATAATCCTACAAAAATACAGATTAAACGTTTGCAACTATCAATTAAATAAGTTCCTTAATGAAGCTGTTAGCTGGAATCAAAATACTTTGTATAAGTTATGCACTCATTTTGGAATTACTCTTCATTTATATGGTCTGCCAAAAATTCATAAAGAAGGTTGTTCAGTAAGGTCCATTGTGAATTGTATTGACTCTGACACATATAATTTCTAAGTTTCTTTCAAAATTATTAACTGCTCATACTGGACAATTTAGATCATTCATCAAGAATTAAATACGTTTTCTTGAAAAAATCAAGTATATTCAAATACAAGAATAAAATGTGTTAATCAGTTCTGGCAGTGTTTTCTATTTACCAACATTCCATTATCTGACATTATTAGTTTACCTTATGATGATTTCCTTCCATGTTATGAAGATTTTTGAATTTGATATAAAGTCAGGATATTTCAGCTGGAAAAATAAGATCTTATAAACAGAGCAAATGCAACATGGGTAGCCCTGTCTCTACCTTATCAGACATATTCTTTTTTCAACCATCTGGAAGATAACTTGTTCTCAACCATTCATCCCATCCTCTCTTTGTTAAGCGGACTAGTTTGCTTGTCAATGATGTTTTTACTGTTTGGCCTCATTCTGAAAATGAACTCATGTGGTAACCATCCTGCATCAGATCAATAACCATCACCCATACATTCAATTCACCATGGAAAATGAAAGTGTTGATAGTTACAATTCTTGAACATCCTCCTTACTTGCACAGCCTTTGATACTTTGCCAACTAGGTTTATTGGAAACCAGCCTTTACTAGAAGATGCATTCATCAAAAGTCTGCTCATCACACCTCCCAAAAAATTGGTGCTATCAAGTCATTAAGAGAGCACATAATGTGTTCTCCTCTCCCTCAAGCTGACAACAAGAACTTCTCACTATCAAAACTTTAGTTGAATTAAATGGTTATAGCCCTCATCAAATCCAGCAGATAATTGACTCCAATGTTCCAACACATCTAACAATTCTTCAATAGACCACAGGGTCACAATCCCTCATATTTCTAGTATCTATGAACCTACTGATAGATTTTGAAGAAGTTTTGCCTTAATCCCATATATTTTCCTAAATCCAGCAGATAATTGACTCCAATGTTCCAGCACATCTAACGATTTTTCAATAGACCACAGGGTCCCAATCCCTTATATTTCTGGTATCTCTGAACCTATTGGTAATCTTGAGGAAGTTTCGCCTTAATCCCATATATTTTCCTATCACCAAAATTTCTCATCTGTTACATTTCTGATCTCATCTCTTAATGTCTTATTTTACAGATATTCAAAATTAGTACATACACTTTCAATGTCTTGAATCATATGGGCCAAAGGAATCATTTGTTATACTGAATTTCACTGAAAATAATACTGTTACTAATGGAGCTTTAACTAAAAATTTGCAACCATCACTCACAGCAAATTAGTTTGTTTGCTATACTGAGAGTTGACTATGATTTGTATTCTTCTTCTTCTTCTCTTCCGTCTAAGACGGGTTGAGTCTTCTCTTGAGCAGGATCTTCCAGTCTTCTCTATTCCTTGCTGTTCGAAAAAGTTCCTCATATGTTCTGCATCCTGAGATGTTCTTTATTAATTTCAGCCAGGTAATTCTTGGTCTTCCAGGTCTTCTTTTTTCAGTTGGAAAAGTATTGATTAGGATGTTAGGAAGTCTGTCTGCGTCCATGTGTAGTGTGTCCAAACCATCTCAGTTGTTGTTTTCTAATTTTTTCTATTATTGTCTTTTTATACAATAGTTCTTGTCTGACTGTGATGTTTGTTTTCTTTTCTATCCAACTTGTTCTATTTATTTTTCTTAAGCATTTCATTTCAAATGCCAGCAGTTTTTTCTCTCTTTTTTTTTTAACTGTCCACGCTTCTGCTCCATAGGTGACTGTTGGTATAATTATTGCTTCATATAATTTGATTTTGACTTGCTTAGATATCTTGTTTGTTTTCCAGATTTTCTGTAATTTTCCCATGGTGGTCAATCCTATCGCTATTCTGTGTTTGATTGTTTTGAGTTCATCTATTGTTTCTGTTAGTTTTGATCCAAGGTATATGAAGATGTCTACTTGTTCTATTTGTTCTCCGTTTAAGGTGGCTGAGATGGTAGTTCTGTTCCTCCCTATTTTCATCACTTTTGTCTTTTGTATATTTATTGTCATATCATATGTTTTACAGGTTTCGTTTAGCTTGTTGATCAACTTTTGTAGTTCATTTGGGGTTCTTGCAAGAAGGACGAGATCATCTGCATATTTGATATTATTTATGTTTAAACCGTTGACATTGATTCCAGGCTCACTGTCTATTGCCTTCGTTACAACTTCTTCTAGATATATGTTGAATAGGCATGGGGATAATGGACATCCTTGCATTATTCCTTTTTGGATCTCTATGGATTCTGTTGTGAGTGTGTCCTTTTTAATTATTGCATTTGTCTTAGAGTAATATTTTATCAGAAACTGTATTATATATTTGTCTATTGCTTTTTCTAGTAGAATTTTAAGAAGGATTTCTCTGTTGATGTTATCGAAAGCTTGTTTAAAGTCCACAAAACAACAATATAGTTCTTTATGGTCTTCCCAGCTGAGCTCTGCTAGTTGGTGGAATGTGAAAATTTGGTCTATTGTTGAATAGTT
Source organism: Typopeltis vanoorti (assembly GCF_054136105.1). NCBI lineage: Eukaryota > Metazoa > Arthropoda > Arachnida > Uropygi > Thelyphonidae > Typopeltis > Typopeltis vanoorti. The sequence continues at coordinate 2,144,794 of NC_143571.1, forward strand.
TCCTCAGAAACCAGCTTGTTCTATGCCTATCATTTCTTCGTAGGTGTTTTTTAATCTATTTTGTATAATTCTTATGAATATTTTATAGGTGTGAGGGAGTAAATTGATTGGTCTGTAATTTCTGCAGTCTCTTTTGTCTCCTTTCTTGTATATTGGGATGATTTTTCCAGTTCTCCAGTTATCTGGGATCTCTCCTGTTTGTAGTATTTTATTGAATAGGGTTGTTAAATATTCTATTGATATGCTGCCTCCATATGACCACAGTTCAGTAGGGATGGTATCAATGCCTTGTGCTTTGTTTTTCATCTGTTTTATTGCGTATCTAACTTCTTCTTCTTCTTGTAAAATTTTTGGGTGATCATTATTTTCTTCTATTGTTGGCATTGTAGTTTTGTTTCCTTGGTGGAAGATAGTCTTAAAATGGTTTGACCAGATTTTTCTTATATATTCAATATTCCTGGTTTCAGTCATCTTGTTTATCATTGTGACTGCTTTTGCTGAGAATTCCTTTGTAATTTCTCTTACATTATCATGGAAGACTTTTAAGTTGTTTTGTTGGTATGCTTCTTGGCATTTCTTAGCTTTTTCTTCTAACCATTTTTCTTTGGCTTTTTTGCATAGGTTATCAACTTTATTTTTTAGTGCTCTGTATTTTTCTCTATTCTCTTCATTGTTTTGTTGGTTTACAAGTATCTTGGCCTCTCTTTTCTCTTCTATGGTAGCCATGATTTCTTGGGTTATCCACTGTTTGTTTATTTTGGGTTTGGAACCTAGAGTGTCTTTTGCAATTGATAACACTGTTTCTTTTCCTTCTTCCCAGTATTTTCTGCTGTTCTGGAAGATAGAGGGTTTTAATTTCAAGCATATCTGTTCTAAAAATCGACTTCTGCTTGAGCTATCTTTTAGTTTTGATAGGTTGATGTTTTCTTCTTTTCTGATATTATTTTTCCTGTTGAATTTTATCTTCACTTTGGCAGTTAATATTTCGTGGTCAGTGTCAAAATCAAAACTTCTTAATGTTCCTACATTATTTACTGATCTTTTCCATTGTTTGTTTATGATGATATAGTCTATGCAGTTCTTTATATTACTATCTGGGGATGTCCATGATATTTCGTGGTCAGCGTCAAAATCAAAACTTCTTAATGTTCGTACATTATTTACTGATCTTTTCTATTGTTTGTTTATGATGATATAGTCTATGCAGTTCTTTATATTACCATCTGGGGATGTCCATGTATATTTATTAATAGGGCATTGATAGAACAATGTGTTTGTAATCATTGGATCGTTTGCTTTACAGAAGTGGAGTAACTGTTCTCCTCTGTCGTTAAGCTCTCCGTATCCAAATTTCCCCATCACATCTTTTTTTGTCTGCTGTGAACTGTCCTATTTTAGCATTAAAATCTCCCATCACTATCATGAGTTCTCTATTTTGGGGATTATCTATTTCCTGTTGTAGTTCTTTAGAAATCTTCTATTTCTTCCTCTGAATGGTTACTGTCTGGTGCATATATTTGGATTATTTTAATTGTTTGACCTTTTTCTTTTGCTTGAAGTTTGGCTGTTATTATTCTAGGAGACACTGGGTTTATTTCAATTACTGAGTGTGTAAGTTTCTTTTCAATTAGTAATGCAACTCCTTCTCTGTGTATGTTATCTTTTCTTCCTGAGAAGTACAGTCTTCCTTCTGGTAAATCCATGAATCCATTTCCGCACCAATGTGTCTCTGATAAACCTAAAATACTCCATTTCAGTCTTTTTAAATTTTCCTGGACTAATTGCAATTTTCCAGGTCAGTATAGTGATCTTATGTTGAGGGTGGCTACATGTTTCACATCCGTGGCTGACCACATTGCTGATTTCTCACCTACTCTATGTGGTCTTTGAGTAGGTGCGTCAGTTGTCCCATACGCAGTAGCACTATCTCAGTTTGTAGACTTTCTCCTGCTCATGAAAGTTACTGGCATAATAATGTAGCCAGCTTGCCATGCCTCTGCTACATCCTTTGGTCCATGGCTCTTTATTCTTTATTCAGAGCAACCCATTTGGGTTTCCCCCATCCGCCACCTGGGAGACGCACCTGGTAGGAGTGTGGTCTCCCCCAAGGGATTTAGCATTTTTATGCTAAATAATATAGCAAAAGCAATAAGATAGCAATTTTATTATGTAATTTGTATTACATAATAAAATTGCTTTTCTACTCATATGTGGAAAAACACAGCAAATTAAAGTAACTAAATTTACAAAACAGGCAAGTGGTAAAGTTATAACTACATTAGAAGACTAAGTATAATCAAATTAGAAACATTAGTAATAAGAGATTTGGGAATAAAATTTAAACCAGAAATTAGTAATGTGCTATGCAGTAACGTGATATGTTCATGACACAAAATGCACATTCCAGTAACTAACAATAATTTGTATTACCTTGACAAAGGTATTCACAGCCATAATAGCCATATCAGGCTGACTCTTGGCATAATTCATCAGATAAAGATAAACTAGCTTCTTCAGTTCAAGATTATCTGTCTGCATACAGTTTACAACATCAGGAAAAAGGGCACTATAAAATTACAAAAAGATTAAGTATAGTCTCTGGGAAAAGATATGTTTACAAAAAGATATGTTTAATAAATAAGTTCATTCACATTACACATAAAATAAATATGTTCTCATTATTATTATTATTTTCTAGGGCATCTCCAGGAAGTCAAATACTCATCACCCACTCTAAGCACTATTAACACAATACTTATCAATGAACCCCAACTATCTCTGGCACCCTATTCCATCAAATCATCACCCTCAAAGCAAAAAATCCAGTACATCATCCTTCTTACCGTGTACTGAAAAAAGTTATTGAAAAAATAAAAAATTGTTAAGTGTTAATCCTATAAAGGATTAGCAACCCCTTTAATAATTAATGTTTCTGTCATGTTCCCTTCTTTTTTATATATTAACTAATCCTTGAAGCCCACAGATCTCATGTGCATGGAGCATTCTATAGCATCCATGAGGAGCTATTCCTCACAGGTGCTATAGAACAGCGCTTCCCAAACTATGGGCCGCGGCCCCCTTAGGGCCATAAGTTTTGTTGAGGGGGCTGTAAAATAATGAAAACAAATTTAAAATGTTTCAAGACTAAGTGGATTTTTTTAATCTTCAAAGAAACGTATCTAATTTTATTATTTCTTTTTTGTTCTTTTTTTATATTTTAATGGAAAAAAATCACACATTGGTGTTAGATCACAAATTTTGCTTCTTGCGTATTTCGGTGCTTAATGAATATTAGTAAATATATGCTTATTCATATAAGTTTCATTTCAAAGGTGATAAGAAGCACAAAAAAGATTACAAATGCAAAATATTGAATATAAATTGTATTGAATATAAATTCCGATAAGTAAAGAGGCAGACCTGTAAAAAGTGCTATAAATTGGATACCTTAATATGGAATGTATTTAATCTAAGTAATATGATCTGTTTTGTAAACTGTAACAATTAAGAGGTATTCTATATGAAATGTTTGTCATGAGGTAAAACCAAAAGTTAAAAGTCCACTGGCGAAACTTTTGGGTGAACATTTCACCTAAGGCAGTGGCACTTGTAAGGAGAACAGCATGCACTTGTATTTCTCGGAAGACGAGGAGGAGAGGATCATCCCGTGTGCACAAGGAGACGCGGTATAAGGGACCATCCCGCGTGCAAAAGGATAGGTAATGAGCAAGAAAAAACGTAGCAGTAAAGAGGGCGCCAAAGGTGCAAGATAAAAGGAGTCTGCTCCCCTTCGAGAAGGCTTTTTTCGTTCTTCGTGGATGTCAGGTCTCTCTCTCTCTCTCACCTACTCATGGATTCCGGATCGCCGTCAGTAGTTTGATGTCGACAACCATAATTCCAGAGTTCTGGCTCGGTACATTTTCGGAGAGGAATAAATGAGTACGGCAGTCGGGTCAACAATGCGGACGGCAACAAACGGCAGTGGAGCGGGTCAAGAGCGGGCACAACGACTGCCTTTCAGGATAGCCAGATCAAAGGACCACCATGAGTGACCACGTGGGTCAAAGCCAGACTGAGACGTTCTAGTCACATTAGAGGAAAAAGGACCAAGCAGTGCAAGCTGAATTAAGAACTAAGTAATGGACCTATTCAACATCCTGGAAATTGGTAATGTACAGCTTTTAGTTTTCCTTTTCAAGAGAAGAAATGTTATAAGATAGTGTGCAAGGACATTTAATGTAGGACTTTAAGTAATTATTGTAGATAGCAACAGCATGACTCCAGTGAATGTTTCTTTAGAGAATGTTAAATAGATGCAGTGCGTCAAATATATTATGTGAAGTGATTAACGAGAATAAGTAGAATAATTGTATGGATGCAAAATTTAAGTCAGTATATTGTATAGAGGGAATGTTTAACCTTATAGAGAGAGCTCATGATAGAATCCAGTCGAGTTGAGATTTAGTTGTTCTAAATTGCTCTATAACTTAGAATGATATTAATTTAGTAGTGTATGTATGTGAACTTGTAATCTTATGATCTCAATAAATGTGCTTTGTATTTTACCTGAAATTTGGCCTGAGATTGAATTCAATGCACCCGATTGAATTCATTTAACCTAGAACCAGAGCGGGATAGAATAATATGTCAATAACCACGACTGCAAACAACAATTGACAAAGGTGATATAGATAATTAAGTGCTAAGTATTAATGGTAGATTGATCATAGCTGTATGTTTATCTAAGAGTTTTTCTTGGTTAAGGAAACCTTCTAACTTAATGATATTGGCTGGCGCAGCGAAACAAATAAATTTGCCAGTATCTAGTCGGGAAATATCTCCAGACAGTAATAACAAAGGATTTGTCTCCAGTCTGAGGTAAACCCTTTGTCTAAGTAGTTAATGCACGTGATCAATCTAGGGATCGGCCAGATTGTATAGATAACTTCTATAACCAGCACCGAAACTCGTAATAAAGTTAGGGTCTTAAATGTAGATAAGAAAAGAGAAAAGGTTAGAATTAAATAAGAGAAAAGGTATATAAAATTAAATAATAAACGACGAACAAAGGGACATAAATACAATAAATATTATAATCATATATGTCTGTATTACAATTTTTTTTCCGATGGGGGCCGTGAAATATTTTAATTTTTCCAAAGGGGGCCTTGGCATCCATAAGTTTGAGAAGCACTGCTATAGAATGCCTCAAGTTAATCTACCATTCATCCCCATGGAATCCAGGTGACCAGATCCTCATCCAATAGTCAAGATGTTGCTATATTAAAGAATTATAATGAGAAATAATATTTTCCCTATCTCTGCTAGTCAGTGTGTTCTTAACAACCATGTAATATAATATGCTGTTTTGACTTTGCAATATGCCTTCTAAACTTTTAACTCCCTGTCTATCCTTGTTTAACTCCCAGTCATCTTCAAATTCCTGTAATTCAGTTCTATCAATGCAGTATACAGGTTGGAATCTCTTCATCCAAAGTGTATAACCTCATTAAAAAAATTAAAAAGTTTCATACATTTAACTAGCAGTCATTATTTGTTGCCCACCCTAATCCATTCAAGTCACCCTGAAGGATCTCTAGATCATCTTAATTGACTAATGCTTTTCTTTGTCAATAAGCAATCGAATATTCCCCCTTATATCGTTTCCTTTATTATTGTTGTACAAATTAAACAGCAGCCCAAGTACCAAGCCCTGTAATTTTCCACTGATCGCCTGCTTCTCTAGAATTCAATTCCCCCAAATCACATCTACCTCCATTTCCTTACCAAATTTATACACTAAGTTTTCCATGTGGTATCCTATCAAGTACTTATGCAAAATCTAATGGTAGCAATGTGTAGCCATTTCCTTTATTATAAAAAGTAACTAAATTACTAAGGTGATACCCACCTTCACAAAATCATGCTATCCTCTCCAATACCTTAACTACATTCCTGAAATCCTGATTGTCTTATAATTTTCTGCCTGTCTTGGAGCTTCCTTCATGCAATGAAGACACCTTCCCACAACCGAGGCCTAAATTTAACAGCTTGAACATAGAAGCTGCTGAATCTCTTGCACTTTCTTGTAACATCAGCTCAGCTCAGCTCAGCTAACGCCTTTTTATTCCCGTATATGGGGAGTAGGCGAGGCCATTTAGCCCTAACTTTTGGAGACTGAGTGGGCAGTTCAATCTCCACTGGTACCAATCAGAGATAGATGGCCCAAGGCTATCACTAATTAAGCGGTGCACAGCGAAGAGAGACAGCTCACATGTGCCGCCATCTCATGGTCCCTAACCCTAACACAATATATTTAATGGCTGAAATAATGTGGGTTCTACGGTCGATTTTCTTGAGTTTATGGGGAGAAAAACCCGCTTGCCCATGCCAGAGATCGACTAACTCGGGAACTGGTCGAAAAAAGGCTTAGAAAAATTTCCTCTAGTCGCCGACTAGACTCGAAACCAAGTCTTTCTTCGTGCGGCCAAACGCCGTGGTGTGCAAACGCCACATCCACTGAGCTACACAGGCTCTTATTATTCTTGTAACATATCAGCTAATATTCCATCTAATCTCACAGTTGTATCTGCATTAGGGTTCAGCAAAAACACAAGCACCTCTTATTCACCTGCTTTACTTTCACATCATGCAATGTCACATATGCCATTGCAATAATGAACACACATGCAAAATAATTACTTTGTAACTCAATTATTTTGTTTGCTTTTGTTACCTCCCTACTATTAGCATTCATTAAAGTCATTCTTCCTTTTACTCACCTAACAGTGTAAAAGAATACTTCTGTGCTATCAGCAAGCTTCCTCTCATAATTAATTTTGGCCCTCCTTACCATGTAGGTCACTCTTCTTGCCTGAGATTTGTACTGCTTGCTGAGCAGTTTTCTTTGCATACCTTCCACAACTTTTTTTTTTTCAGCAACTCTTATGTAATGACATGCTGCTCATCCAACTCCTACCTGATTTATCCTCCTGACTTTAGGTATACAGCCTGATCCTGCATTCTTCAAACACCTCTTAATCATCTCTCATGCTGCTAACATCTTTCCTTTCCAAATTCTTATGCTACAGTACTGCTCATCAGTTTGCCTTGCCTGCTTTGTAATTCATAAATCCCCTTCTTAACAGAAAATACTGCATCTCTAGCAATCTCCCACGTCAAGACTATTTGATCGCTTGTCCCAAGTTGAAGGCAGCGCAGTTACCTCAGTTACTGCCAGTGTTTTCTGATACTATGGATTCAGCACTCTGCATGCTGAGTGCTGAATCTACCTCTTAGCTGCACAAGCTGTATAAATTCGATTTCATTCTATCTCTACGCCCATTCCTCCTTCCAATCTATATCCCCATAGCTGATGTCTCCCATAATAATTATTTGTTCTGCACTCGTGCTAATTTGCATCAGGAAATGAGCACATTCAGCATCACATGATCACTCTCAAACTCACTAACCTCTAGGATGCCTGCACCCACACTCATCTCTATTTCCTAGATCTAAACACCTTAGTTTCCCTGACTCTACACTTTTGAACTCTTTCTCAAGACACCTAACTCCGACTCCATTCAAATGCAAACCATCCACCTCATATAAGTCCTTTCATCCATGAAACTCACTCCACACATCCACAAACACCACAACATTCCTCCAGCACCCCACATGCAAAAACTCATTTGCGATTGTAGTTCTACATCTCAATTCACTTCTGTCATACCATGGCAGAAGACTCTCTTATTCACATACAAGTGAACAAGAGTCTTCTTATTCACTTGTATGTGAGTAAGTTAAATTCAGCAGTGTATTTGGAGAACAAGAGTCTTCTTATTCACTTGTACCAGCAACTCATGTCTTCCTGCATACCACACTTATCACCTACTAGATCATGAGTACCAGCACAGATAATCATCTTTCGCTTTCCCTCTGGGAATTGTTTACGTCTGACAGTATACAGGTATGCAATAGAGCAAGAACCTATGTGTGCAATTTGTATAACACCATGCAACAAATGCTCACTGATAATATCAGCACTAGCACATAACAGTTGGCAGAAAAAGAGGACAAAAACTTTGAATGTTATGAAATAATTATGGATTGAGACATTCCACAATTTGAATCAAGGAATAAAACTGAAATTTATTAAGAAGTATACAACACATACTATCAAATAAACGTAATTCTAACTCCACAGAATGGGCTGGAAGAGAAGCATAACTTTGCTGTCAGCAGTGATTCACTAACATATAATTCACTAACACAGAATGCCACGTAATTGTCAGCATTTTTTCCGATACCATGGAACATTTTTTCAAACCATCTCTCCCTCCAAATACACTGCTGAATTTAACTTTTCTCTTAACTCTATTCATAACCTTGTCCATGTTTTTTACCACAGACTGTCCTCCTTCAATCTCAGTTTTGTACCCATGGCATGATACAGAGTACCTCCATAGAGTAAACAAAGCCCATCAAACCATGCTTTAAACTAATTCAATGCATCCAGATGCTCCACACACACTGTTGGGCAATGCATTCCACTCACTAACTACCCTCCATGCAAAGAACCTGCTCAATGTTCCCCTGATCACATCATCCTAATACAATTTCAAGGGATTCCCCCCCACACCTCTGATTCTATGAAAAATTTACCAACTTATATCTCAATCATATCCCTTCTCCTCCTCCTATTCACGAGTCTTTGCAAATGGCATTCACTCAATCTGTCTTCATATCCGACATTCCAAAGACCAGTTATCACCTTCGTCTTCTCTGAACCCTTCTAATATATCCTAATCAGCATGAAAACCAGGTGACCAAATTTGTGCACAATAATCCATATGAGGTCTGTGTGGTTAGTCTAGTGGCTAGGCACTTCGCAACCATATGCCTGGGGAAGGAGTGTCCTATGTTCAATTCCCATCGGTGACATCAGGAGCTTAAGGATCTTCCTCAGCCATAGCCAAGTTAGCCGGTCTTGGGCATAGACAGCAGGGTTCCTCCCCCCCCCCCATTTATCTGGGGTTTTCATCCTGCAAGCAGGCAAACTGGCCCCGTGAACACGCACGGATACAGTCATGAATAGTGCCCTCAGGAGATGCAGCAAAGGAGTGGCAAACCGGCTGCATTAATATGCCAATAACCCCCTCATTAGGAGGGGACTCAACCCATCCTAGATGGATGAGAAGGATAGAATAGGAATCCATATGAGGCCTGATCAAGGCCTTATACAATGGAACCATAACCTCTTTATTTCTGCATATTAAGATCCTCTGCATCATTATCATGATATGATGACTTCACAACTTGTGCAATGTGACCTCTACTAAGTGCATACTTTGCATCCCATTGTTGCCTAATAAATTTCAGAAGCCTGCACTTGGCAACACTGAACTGAAAGTTCCACATTTGTCCACTCAGACAATCTATTCACATTCTCCTGCAAGGCCACATTCCACTTCATTCCTCACCACTCTCCCCAGTTTTTTGCATCACCTGCAAACAGTTGTGTATCTCCAGATAATCCCATCCCAATATCATTAATATACAAGTTTAATAACAAGAGCCTCAAAAACAGACCCCTGTGGCACACCACCAGTGACGTTCCTTCTTTCAGGATACTGCAGCCTCATACAGAACTAGCTGATGCCTATCTGACAGCCAGTTGCCTATCCAACTCACTAATCTAGCATCCAATCCCATCTATTCCAATTCAGTTAGCAGCTTGTGGTGTGGCAATCTATCAAAAGCCAATCTAAGTATAATCACTGTATATGCATCTCCCTAGTCCAATACATTCGTTATCGTGCTATAGTAGATAAGTAAGTTAGCAGGTAACACATGATCTCCCTTTATCAAGTCAATGCTAACAAACACTGAGAAAACTGTCATTATCAACCCACTTCTTCTAGCTCTCACCAACCTTTCCAACATCTTAACTACAACTGACGATATACAGATCAGTCTATAATTGGTAGCCTTAGTTTTATCACCACCTTTGTGAAGTGAAACTCTTTTGGGAGTGGAAGAAAGGTGCTTTGGAATTGAAATAGCTCAGAAATGCAGGAAAAAGTACTGCAAAAGGAAGCAGAGAAAGTGGTAACAAGAAAACTGAGGACAAAAATATTTTTGATATCTGGAATAAATATTGTGAAAGACAATTTGACAAAAGATTTGGAAAATATTTAAGAGGAGTGCAATCAGGAGTACATATAAAAAAAGAGATACAAAAAAAAAGCATAAAAAACCTGAAATGTGGAAAGGCAGTTGGAGTAGATGATATTTGACTAGAAAATGGATGGAATGGGTGAGACTGAAGTGTTTGTTAACAGAAACAGTAGTTTTGAAATAATGAGGAATTGGAGACACAAGATGAACAGGAAAAAGAGGGGGGGGGAGGGAAACGGGACAATACCATAGGGAGAGCGGATGTTGGAAGCAGTAGTGTGTGTGTATGGTGAGCATAGGAATGGGATGACCCAGGATGTGTATGTGGGGGTGGAGGAGCAGTTAAGTACAAAAAGATATATGGGGTAAGTGGGGCATGGACAAGTAGGGGAAATTGCAACCAACAGGCATGGGTAGAACTCATAGATTTAAAAGTTAACTGTGTTTGTTCATGAATGCTAGGAGTATCAGAATTAAGGGAGATAAAATTGTTACACTGATTGCTGTATTCACCCAAAAATTGTTGGAATAAGTGAAACATGGTTGGATAAAGATAGAATCCTGACAGAAATAGAAATGGAAGGGAATGATGATATTTGTGAGGATAGAAAAACAAGAAGGGAGAGGGAGTGCTGCTGATGATAGCAGGGAAATTATGTCTGCACAAGATGAAAAGATGCAAGAGGGAAATAGTGGCAATGGTTTTGAGGCAGTATGATATGAGATGGAAGTTGACAGAAATAGATATTTAGTCAGATGTTGCTACAGACCAATGAATTTGGAGGGCAGTGAATAAACGTATAAGCAAACTTCAGTTAGTAAATGAGGGATGATCATTATGGATGATTTTAATTATGGTAATATACTAGAATGAAGAAATAGCAATTGGGAATGAAGAAACTGAATTTCTTGAGAGAACTATTCTAGGCTGTATGTAAAGGAAGATACACATGAAGATCATGAGTCTTAGATCTGATAATTCATTATAGGATGTGATTGTGAGTGGGAGGGTGTTGCATTTCCCTCCAGCTGGCAAGTGATCATGAAGTGATCACCTGGGTGGACAACCATACGAAGACTTCTGTGAGGAAAGGATATATTTAGGATATATAGGGCTGGTGATTACAAAAAAGGTTAAGTGACACCTTGGAGCTTTAGCATGGAATGAGGAGTTAAGTGGAAAGTAGATAAATGCTACCTGAGCACTGACCAAGATATATTTAACATCAATGTGTGAATTTGTTCTGAAAGTCAAAAGGCTGAATAAAGTACTGAGGGTGTGTTGAAAAGTTGTGATAATCACTATGAAGGAATTGAAGGAGAACCATATAACTTATACATTATTCAACACATTCCCCAAGAAGTGTTATACACTTGTTACAATGCCACTGCTGCATGATTTGCAATCCTCTGATAAAAAAGTCTTTCCTTTGTTGCACAAACTAGTCCTCAGCTGCTGCTATGACTTCATCATCTGTGGTAAGTTTTGTTTCTTTCAAGTGTTTCTTTAAATTTGGGAATAGGAAATATTCAGATGGGGCTAGGTCTGGCAAATAGGGTGGGTGAAACAGAAATTGAAAGCCCAAGTTATGTATTGTCTTTTGGGTCAGAGGGTGCACTGTCCTGCAAAAACAACATGTCTCTGCTCAGTTTTCTGTGCCTTTTTTTTCTTCAGTACCTCCTTCAATTCCTTCAGAGCTACACCATCTATATCCCAAAAGACAATGGCAAGAACCTTCCTTGCTGATTTGTGAGTTCAGAAACTTCTTTGGCCATGGAGAACCTTTGTCTCTACTCCATTGGCTGTTGTTTGGTCTCTGAGTCATAGTGATGATGATGATGCTATGTTTCATTAGCAGTCATATATAAGCCAAAAAATTTGCACCTGATTTCTCAAAATGACCCAAAATCTCTTGAGATGACAGCATACATTTCCTCTTTTGGTCAACATCAAAACATTTTGGGGACCTACTTCGCTGAGAACTCTGCATGTCCAGATGTTGGTGGATAATGACCCCAACTCTTTCCCTAGATATCTGCAGAGTCTTTACAATGTTTTTGGTTGGTATTCATCTATAATCAAGGATCGTGGCATGCACTGCATCGATGATTTCAGGTGTGATTGCTCAGGATGCCCAGTTTTAAATTTGGCCACCCATCTAGCAACTGTTGGATATGCTGGGGCACAGTCCCCCTAAAGTCTCACACAAAGTTTGGTGAATCTCGGTTGTGGACTTTCCTTGCAGCACAAAAAACTTGATGACAGCCCACACCGCTGTGTCTTCGAATTTCTTCAAAACCTCTGACATGTATTCTTATATATATCCTAAAAGAAAAGAACAAATTATTACAATTTAATGAAAAATGGGAGTTAAAGGGTTTTAAGATATGTTCTTTCTTGTGGTAATATATCAGTTGCTTGGATATCATTTTTGTTCTAGGTATTTATCAGAACTTTTCAGCATAAACCCCCCCCCCCCTGGCTCGTAGGTGATAAGTACATGAATGAAGAGATTAAACATGAAATCTGGAAGACAAAGGCACTTCACAAATATGGTGTTAAGACTGAGGCTACCAATTACAGACCAATATCCATATCTCGAGTTGAATTTAAGGTGTTGGTGAGAACTATGATATAAAAGTGGGTTGATAACAACAGTATTCTCTGTGACTATCAAGCATGTGTTTCTAAAAGGAGATCATGTTTTACCAATTTGGTTATGTACTACAGCAAGGTGATGAATGCAGTGGATAAGGGAGATGCATAGACAGTGATATATTTAGATTTTGCAAATTCTCCTGATAGATTGGCACACAAGTTGACAACTAAACTGGATACTATATTAGTGAGCTGGATGGGTGACTGGTTGTCAAAGAGGTATCAACAAGTTGTGAATCGTGGTGTACAGTATCCCAAAAGAGGAAAGTTAAGTTGTATGCTGCAGGGGTCTGTATCGGTACCATTATGGTTTAAATGGTATGTTAATGATATTGAGGTGGGTTTAACTGGAAAGCAACTGTTTGCAAATGATGCATACTTGAGGAGAACAATGAGGAGTCAAGCAGATCTGTGGCCTTACAGGAATATATTGTATGAGTGGGCAAGTTAATGGAACTCTCGATTCAATGTTGCAAAGTGTCAAATTCTGAAATTTGGTAGGCAATGATGGATGGAAAGTATACACTTGGTGTGGAAATTATGAACGAGGTAGAGGAGACAAAAGACCTTTTAGTGATGGTCATATCAGACTGTAAAAAGGAGACTTTTTATATATTAGACTGTGCGAGTTAAGGAATTGGATAAGTACCAGATCGACATAATACGGGTGAATGAAACAAAAGAAGACAAAAACTGGTGAGATCTTTCTGAGCAATAAATACAAAATGTTATATTCAGGCAATGACAATCAAGGAAAAAAAGGCATAGCCATAGTATTCAACACTAAATACGAGGCTAATCTTCTTGAATGGCAGGCAGTCTCAGGTAGAGTGATGTGGGCAAATATCAAAATGAGGAACTGGACAATGAGATTTATTTGTGCCTATGGTCCCACAGAAGGTTCTACTAAAGTAGAATTGGACTAATTTTTTGAGGCGTTAAAGAAAGCAACTGACACAATGAAAAAGGAAAAGTTGGTCCTTGTTGAGGATCTAAATAGCATAGTAGGAAATGACTGTCAGACATACAAAAATATTTTGGGAAAATTTGGAGAAAAGAGCAAAGCTAATAATAATGGCAAATACCTGTTGGATTTCTGCTCAGGACATGGATTGGTTATTACTAACAGTATGTTCCAACATGAAAATGTGCACAATTTCACATGGAGAGAAGATGCAAGGAATACGAAAAATACCTCATTGACTATGTTATAGTTGATAGTGATGTTTTCTCGGTGGTGCAGGACACCAGAGTGGACAGTTGATTTGAAATTGCGAGTGATCACCATTTAGTCTTGACCAAAATAAAATTGAATTTCATATTGAAAAGAAGAACATGTAAGAAAGTTTTAAAGCTAATAAAAGTTGAGCAGCTCTCAGATGTGAACTATAGATTAAAATACACAAACATTATTCAAGAAAAAATGAAAGAGTTTGAGAACAGGAATCAAATCTTGGAGATTCAGAAGCAGGCTCTGAAGAAAACATTGATTGATTCAGCCAGGTTTTAAGATATGTTGTGAGGCATGTGGTGAGTTTTGTCTGCATAGATAGAAAAATCAGAACTTCATGGTGGACACAGGAAGTTAAAGAGGCAATGAAGGAAAAGAAGAAAGCATATCAAAAGTTCCTGTCAAAATAAATTCAGCTTCAGCTCTTAGAAAATACAGAGACAAATGAAAGAAAGCTAAACACTGTGTAAAACTAGCTAAGCAAAAGTCATAAGAAGATTTTGGTAAGAACACAGCAAATAAAAATCAAAAAGGTGGCAAGATATTTTGGAGGTTATAATAAATTTAGTTTAATCCTTTATCCAAGTGTGAGCAAACAAAGTTTGCACCTGACAGTATCTTCAAGACTGAGGTAAGGTGGTACAACACCGGGCAACTCGTTGCAAAGGTAGAGTAAGCTAACATCACTCCTATCTCAGTATCTCTCATAATGCAAAACACATCTCCTTGTGGATATGTATAATGTTATGCATTAAGGGAAGGGTCACTACCCAGACTAGTTTCGACCTTCATTGAGGTCTCTTCAGTGGGAGCCAGGCCCAAGTGGAGATACCAGGCAGAAGCATTAGCAAGGTCATCTCTACCTATAGGAGTTGCCAAACGGTGTGCCACCTTTTCAGGTGCAAACTTTGTTTGCACCTGAAACTCGTTGCAAACTCGTTGCAAAGGTGGAGCAAGCTAACCACTCCTATCTCAGTATCTCCCATAATGCAAAACACATCTCCATGCGGATATGTATAATGTTATGCATTAAGGGAAGGGCCACTACCCAGACTAGTTTCGACCTTTATTGAGGTCTCTTCAGTGGGAGCCAGGCCCAAGCATTAGCAAGGTCATCTCTACCTATAGGAGTTGCCAAACGGTGTGACCATCTTTTCATTAAATTACTCTGGATTTCAAGAAAGATGTTGAAAGTTTATTTTTCACTTGGTTAGACTATAATAAATTTAGTTTAATTCTTTATCACTTGGATATGTGTTTTGCATTATGGGAGATACTGAGATAGGAGTGGTTAGCTTGCTCCACCTTTGCAACGAGTTGTCAGGTGTTGGACCACCTTTACCCAGTCCTGAAGATACTTTCAGGCGCAAACTTTGTTTGCTCACACTTGGATAAAGGATTAAACTAAATTTATTATAGTCTAACCAAGTGAAAAATAAACTTTCAACATTTTGGAGGTTGTTGAAAAAGCCAAGAAATGGTGGAAAGAGTGCTGTAAAAGGAATTAGAGATGATAAAGGTGACATGAAAACTGGAGAAAAAAATACCCTTGAAGTATGGAATAATTACTTTGAAAATTTGCTAAATTTTTCAAAGTAATTACTCTGAAACAAGCAGTGATAGCACAGTGGTAAAAAACACTCAACAGGAACGCTGTCAGGAATACATATTTATACTTGAAGTAGAAAAAGCCATCAAAGGCATTAAATGTGGAAAGGCAGCAGGGCTAGATGATATTTGTTTATAAAAGAAAGAGAAATTATTATATTTATTTAATTAATCTCTTTATAGAGATGATCTCTGTTCAACAATTATTTTTTTTATTTCCGAGTGTACCTATATATGCACAGAGATTCACCCGATTGGTGCAATGACCTCTTTTTTTTCTATATCTTTCAGAATCCAAATAAATCACTGACTCAAGACCAAAATACAAAATAAACACATTTAATAAAACAAAAACAATATACATACACTTCAAACAAATTTACAAAACTATAACTAACTACAGAATTAATTGGATCCAAGGCCTTTTAAAAATAAACTTACACTTAAGACTAGACTAAACACTTTGTTTTCACTATAATAAATTTAGTTTAATCCTTTATCCAAGTGTGTGCAAAGAAAGTTTGCACCTGAAAATATCTTCAGGACTGGGGTAAGGTAGTAGAATGCCGGGCAACTTGTAGCAAAGGTGGACCAAGCTAACATCACTCCTATCTCAGTATCTTCCATAACGCAAAACACATCTCCTTGCAGATATGTATAATGTTACGCATTAAGGGAAGGGCCACTACCAAAACTAGTTTCGACCTTTATGGAGGTCTCTTCAGTGAGAGCCAGCCCAAAAGTGGAGATACCAGGCAGAAGCAATAGCAAGGTCATCTTTACCTATAGGATTTGCCAAACGGTGTGCCACCTTTTTTATTAAATTACTCTGGATTTAGAGAAAGATGTCAAAGTTTATTTTTCACTTGGTTAGACTATCATAAATTTAGTTTAATCCTTTATCCAAGTGTGAGCAAACAAATTTGGCGCCTGAAAATATCTTCAGGACCGGGATAAGGTAGTACAACACCGGGCAACTCGTAGCAAAGGTGGACCAAGCTAACATCACTCCTATCTCAGTATCTCCCATAATGCAAAACATCTCCTTGAGGATATGTATAATGTTATGCATTAAGGGAAGGGCAACTACCCAGACTAGTTTCGACCTTTGGCTCCCATTAAAGAGACCTCAATAAAGGTCGAAACTAGTCTGGGAAGTGGTCCTTCCCTTAATGCATAACATTATACATATCAGCAAGGAGATGTGTTTTGCAAGAGTGTCAAAACAATTTTAACTTATGGATCTGCGAGCTGGGTCAGAAGTAAAACACTTCACCAAAGACTAGAGACTGCAGATATGAGTCCTCAGAAAGATTGGGGGCATGAACAGATGGCATCAATGGCAATATCATATTAAAAAAGAGCATATTAAGAAAGAAACTTGACATTGTCAGCATTCAGGAATCGTTTAACAGAGCTAATCTCAGGAGGTATGGTCACTTAAACAGAATGGGAGAGGAAAGATTAGCAAAACAAGCATTCTCTGCCAGGTTGGCAGGAAAACGACCCAGAGGAAGACCAAGATATAGGTGGATTGATATGTTAAAAAGTGCCTTAGAAGATAGAAATATCATCATCATCAAATTCCTGTCATGTACCCTCAAGTGGTGTACAGGATATGATAGTATAACATGAAAAATTTACGTCATTACTAACTTCCTATCTACAATTTTCCTCCAAATCAGTCTATTACTTGTCAAGACTCCAACATTATCAGATCTTATATTTCTATTGTCTAAGGACCTTTGTACCATATCAATCCACCTATATCTTAGTCTTCCTCAGGGTCGTTTTCCTGATAACCTGGCAGAGAACGTTTGTTTTGCTAATCTTTCCTTGCCCATTCTGTTCAAGTGACCATACCATCTGAGATTAGATCTGCTAACGCACTCCTGGATGCTGAAAATGTCAAGTTCTTTCCTAATATCCTCGTTTTTAATATGATATTGCCATTGATGCCATTTATTCATGCCCTAATCTTTCTCAGGAGGCTTCTCATATCTGGGGTCTCTAGTCTTTGGTCAAATGTTTTACTTCTGACCCAGCTCTCAGATCCATAAGTTAAAACTGGTTTGAACACTGTCTTGTATACAGCTAATTTAGTGCAACAACTAATTTCTCTGTTATTCCATATGAATTTATTCAATTGACTTCCTACCATACCAGCTTTGTTGATTCTGTTGTCTATTTCCATATTTAATTTACCATGTTCACTAAAAATTGTGTCTAAGTAGCTAAAATGTTTTACTTGTTTCACAGGTTCTCCGTTCACAATGCAGTGGACATTTTCAACGATTCTGCCTATTTTCATTGTCCTTATCTTGTTATTGCTGACCTTCATACCATATCTATTACAACAGTTATTCAATTTAGTCAGGGAATCTTGCAGACTTGTAACGGATTTATTTAGAAGTATAATATCATCTGCATAAAGCAAAGAGCTGACATTAACATCTCCAATTTTGATATCAGGTGTAATACCACTTTCCTTCATAATGTGATCCATATAGAAAATAAATAGCAGAGAGGATAATGTACATCCTTGTCTGACACCAGATTTAACATTAAACCATCTTCCTGAACTTCTTTCAATTCTAACTGCTGACTTACAACTCAAATAAAAACTAAGTATTGCTTGATATAATGCCCAATTGACCCCGTATAACTGTAGCATATTGAATAGTTTCTCTCTTGGCACCTTGTCATATGCTTTTTCCAGATCGACAAAACTTAAATACAGATCTTTGTTATATTCCCATGATTTCATAACTATTTGTCGTAAATGAAGATCTGATCATGACAGCGTCTATTTGGCCTGAATTCAGCTTGTTCTTCAGCAAGTTTTGCTTCTCAACCGTTTATCAAGTATACTTGCATAAATCTTACCAGGAACACTCAGTAGGGAAATACCTCTGTAATTCTCACATTGTTTTATTTCCCTTTTCAGATATGGGTACTATGAGAGCTCTACTCCAACCAACGGGAATTCGTTCCTCTGTCCAAGCCTTCTGAACTATGCAGTGCAGCCACTGTAAGACTTTTATACCATCATATTTAAGCATTTCGGGTCGAATATCATCTACTCTGCTGCCTTTTCACATTTCAAGCCTTTGATGGCTTTTTCTACTTCAAGTATGGATTTGTATTCCTGACTTATGCCTGCTGAGTGTTTTTCACCACTGTGCTATCACTGCTTGTTTCATTTAGCAATTTTTCAAAGTAATTACTCCATACTTCAAGGATATCTTTTTCTCCAGTTTTCATGTCACCTTTATCATCTCTAATTCCTTTTACAACACTCTTTCCTCCATTGGTGAGCTTCTTCGACAGCCTCCAGAATATCTTGCCACCTTCTTGATATTTATTTTCTATATTCTTGCGAAAGTCCTCCAATGACTTTTGTTTAGCTAGTTTTACACAGTGTTTAGCATTCTCACATTTGTCTCTGTATTCTCTAAGAGCAGAAGCTGAATTTATTTTGACAGGAACTTTTGATATGCTTTCTTCTTTTCCTTCACTGCCTCTTTCACTTCCTGTGTCCACCACGGAGTTCTGATTTTTCTATCCTTGCAGACAACCTCACCACACACCTCTCTTGCTGAATCAATCAGTGTTTTCTTCAAGGCTTGCCACTGAATATCCAAAATTTGGTTCCTGTTCGCAAACTCTTTCATTTTTTCTTCAATAATCTTTGTGTATTTTAGTCTACAGTTCACATCTGAGAGCGGCTCAACTTTTATTTGCTTTAAAACTTTCTTACACATTATTCTTTTCAATATGAAATTCAATTTTATCCTGCTCGAGACCAAATAGTGAACACTTCCAATTTCAAATCTTCTGTAAACTCTAGTGTCCTGCGCCAGTGAGAAAACATCATATGAACAATAACATAGTCAATGAGACTTTTCTTATTTCTTGCCTCTTCTCTACATGTGAATTTGTGCACATTTTTATGATGGAACATTGTGGTAGTAATAACCAGTCCATGTCCTGAGCAGAAATCCAACAGATATTTGCCATTATTATTAGCTTTGCTTTTTTTCTCCAAATGTTTGCAAAATATTTTTGCATGTCTGGCAATCATTTCCTACTCCGCTTTTAAATCCCCAACAAGGAATAACTTTTCCTTCTTCATTGTGCCAGTTGCTTTCTCTAAAGCCTCAAAAAATTCCTCCACTTCTACCTTAGTAGAACCTTCTGTGGGATCATAGGCACAAATAAGTCTCATTTCCCATTCTGATATTTGCCCACATTACTTTACTTGAGACTGCCTGCCATTCAAGAAGATTAGCCTTGTATTTAGTGTAGAATACTATGGCTACCCCTTCTTTTCCTTGATTGTCATTGCCTGAATACAACATTTTGTATTTATTTCTCAGAAAGATCTCACCAGTTTTTGTCTTTTTTGTTTCAGTCACCCGTATTATGTCAATCTGGTACTTATCTAATTCCTCAGCTAGCTCCATTTCTTTGCCATTCAGGCTTCTTATGTTGATAGTACCTATCTTTAACTCTGGTGATGTTGAGTTGTGGTGTGTTTTCAGATTTCTTCCAGTAGCCGACTTTTCGCTATTCTCCCTGGTGAAAACAAGGGGGGCCTTGTTTAACTGGGCGATGTCCCAGCCGGCATGAAATTTTGTCATGTTATACTATCGTTTTGTATTTTCGTTTAAGCCAATAAGAATACAATTTGGTCGGCTAAATCCCAAATTGCCAGCCCATCCTCGTTTGTTCAGTATCCAACAGATACCCAAGAGGGTGCACCACGAGGTGAGGATTGGACATTAGGTCAGAAGCCCTGGTCAGTTCTCTGCATTCCTTTAAAGGCTATGTGGAGGTCTCCTCTAAACATTAATTGTGGATTTTCCTTTTTATAATTTCACTCTTTCAATTATTTCTTACATTTACCATGTTTGCATTTGTACTTATTTTGTGTTGTCATTTTTTGTGTTTTATGTATAGTCCCTACCAATTCTTTCTGTTTTGTTATCAATGTACAATTTCCCATCACTTTCTTTATTCCATTTCTCACAATTTCTTGTGTGCCCATGATTTTTGCTGTTCTATTTCCTAAGATTTCTTTTCTTTTTTTTTTTTTTTTTTTTTTTTTTTTTTTTTTGTTGTTCAATTTTCTGCAATTTCTTTTGTTCTGTTTCTCATCGATTTGTTTCGTTCTATTTCCTGCAAGTTCCTTTTATTTTCCTCAATTTCCCTTTGTGTTCTGTTGTTCATGTAGGATTTCCTGCCATTTCCTTTATCTACTGGTTGTGACGTCTTGCTAGGAAATTCAGTTTACTATTGTGAAGGTTTTGAGCTATTACTGTTTACCTTGGAGAAATCATAATCAAAGATGGACAAAAAGAAGAAATAAAAAGAATGATACAACTATGTTTGGATGGCATTTGGGATGATGAAAGATACTTTCAATGATGATATTCCAATTAGTCTGAAGAGGAAAGCTTTTGACTAATGTGTCTTACCTATAATTATGGCAGTGAAACTTGGAACATAACTAATGATTCAGTTCACAAATTACCCATAGCAGAATGAAAAGGAATCTGCTTAGTGTGACACTTAAAAGAGAGGATATCCTCCCATTCAATAAGATCAAGAACAGGTGTTACAGGGCATTATCAAATATACTCTAGATTTCTTTACTTTAAAATCCAAAGCTTAGATACATTGACGATATTTTCGTTATCTAGTCCCATGGCCACCAGACATTAGACACTTTCCTCAGCAACCTAAACAAACAACACAAATGTACAATTCACAACTGAAATTGAAAGGCAGAACTCACTTCCCTTTCTAGATACACTTGTCACACGTCTTCCTTCCAGCAGTCTTTCCTTCACTGTTTACTACAAGCCTACACATACTGGCCAATACATACACAAACTTTTACCACCACTCAACACAAAAACTAGGTGTCATTACCATATTAAAAAACAGGGCTTTGAAGATTTGCTCCAGTGAACAAGCACTTAAACATGAATTAAAAGTTATCAGATATCTTCCTGAAAAATGGCTACAACCAAAATACTATCAACAAAATTCTTCACCAGACTCCAGTTAAAAACAAAAATAAACTAGATTACAATAAAACTGTAGCCATTCCACACATTAAAGGTATATCAGATAAAATATACAGAATACTACAGAAATACAGAAATGCCACCTTTAAACCTCTTGAAAAATTAAAGAACTTATTCAACTCATCCAAGAATTCACTTTGTCTGCTGATCCCACACCTGCAATTTGCCCTATATAGGTGAAAGAGGATGCACAATTCCTATCAGAAAAAAACAATGTAAATGGCATAAATGATCATACCCTGAAAACTCTACAAACTGTATTTCATCACACCAAAACGTGGTATGAGCATAAATTTAAGGAGGCCTGTGAAATTCATATCAACCCCCCTAATCTTAACAATAATGATGGTCTAAAAATCCCAAGGATATGGATGGCACATATTCTACCCAATTAACCTTTTGGTCTATGAGTTAATTATAATTACGACTGTAAGCAATCCAGGATCCTAACTCTAATATAACACTCTTGTTAAATTATGGTGAGGTCACCACTTTGCTGTATTAAAGCTATATATATGAATTTGTTCTCTGATGACGTTATAAATAGAATATAGATTGATAGTTTTTTCCTCCACTAGAGGTCAGGCCAGTAGAACAATAGTTGATTAAATCATTGTCACTTTGGCTTACTGTTTGAAATGTAATACAGCTTGTCTTTGTATATATATATAAAGTATATATATACTTTGTATATATATATATATATATATACAGTACTTTGTGTGTGTGTATATATATACTCCAGATGATGACCTTAATATGAAGGTCGAAACATTTGGAAATTAAAGTAATTATTCCTAACACAGTTGTAGTCTACATGATTTTAATGAAATGAATGCTGGACAAAAGTCCAGCATGGACCAAATCCAGGTTGAAAAAGAAGAAGAAAGCCTATCCACAATACGAATACTAATGCATTACAATAAATGGTTAGTTCTTTGTGTTATCCATTACAATTTTAAACTGTCCCTACTATTAACTCATTGTCACTGTTTGCATGCTGTCAATACAAGCCTTTCTACTCATTCAATGCATAACAGGTTTGGAACCTTTCATGAGGGAGATTCGCAAAAAATATATAAATAAATAAATATTTTGTGTCCTAATAGAAATAATATGAATCGTGAACATTAACATGTCATTTTTAATAATGTAATAAATATGTAATAAATAAATATGTAATAATGAGAGGGGGAAAAAACTATTTTTTTGCAACATACAAACAAAGAATAGAGAAGATTAATTTTATTATAAACATATTCTGGACATGTGACTAGAGAGTATGAGAAACAAAACATGGATCAAGAAATCTTCCAAGATAAACAAAACTATGAATGACAGAGCTGAAAGCAATACAGTTGTTATACTCTATGTGTGAATACAATCTGATTGTCTATCTTCAACTAGGATTTATATATGTTACGCACAAATTGTGAAATCGCACAATTCACGGAATGCACAACATTTCTGCACATTCCGTGAATTGTGTAGAATTTTGCACGATTCATGAAATAAGCAGAAAACGTAATGCTCGATTCATGAATTGGGTGCATCTAGTGATAAACTGAAGAGCATTTCTAATTAATTGTTGCTGAAAGTTGACTCGCAGCTTATATAATATGTGACGATTAGGTTTTAAACATCCATATTTGTTAAATTCTAGATCCTTACATCCAAATGGAACCTAACCAAACCTAACCTTACCTGACCAAACCTAACCTAACCAGTTAGTCAAGTGTTACAGTAAATTTGTACCTAACATCAGAATTCCTTTAGTGGTATTTAGTAAGGTTAATTTCTCATTGGCGTGAGTTGCACGACCCGCAGCTTATCTAATATGTGACGATTAGGTTTTAAACATCCATATTTGTTAAATTTTAGATCCCTACTTCCAAAATGGAACCTAACCTAACCAGTTAGTCAAGTGTTACAGTAAATTTGTACTTAACATCAGAATTCCTTTCGTCGTATTTAGTAAGGTTAGTTTCTCATTGGCGTGAGTTGCACAACCCGCAGCTTACATAATATGTGACAATTAGGTTTTAAACAGACAGATTTTAGATAGATTTCAACTGGAAAATGTGCAACACTTCACATATCTTGGATGCCACATGACGCATGACTTGGACCCCAAAAAAGAGAGAAAAATTAGAACAACCAGAGCAACAACTATTTTAAAAGCCATGGACAAAATATGGAAGAGCAGAGCTATAAAGATGCAAACTAAATTGCGCGTTGTAGAACCCTGTATCTTCAGCAGCATGCTCAATGGACGAGGCCTGAGAGAATCTGAAAGGAGGATATTGGCATTTGAGAGGAAGTGCTATAGAAAGATCTTGATAATAAGCTGGATACAGAAAGTGAACAATGAGAAAATCTACAGACGAATACAACCAAATGAAAACCTGATCCAGAAAATAATCAAAAGGAAACTACATCTATTTGGCCATATATGTAGAATGAATGATGAGAGAAAATTAAAAAGTTGCTGTTTGGAATGATTGAAGGAAAGAACAAAAGAGGAAGACCAAACAGAGAATGGGGCGATGACATTGTCAAATGGTGCGGAAACTCTATACACAAATTGAGTCATCTTGCACAAAACAGAATGCAATGGAAGAATCATATGAAGATGGCAGCAGACACCTACAGGCATTGGACCCATGGTTGTTGATGATGATGAGGTTTTAAACATCCATATTTGTTAAATTTTAGATCCCTACATCCAAAATAGAACCTAACCTAAGGTTAGGTTAGTTTAGGTTAGGGTCCAATTCATGAAATCATAATACAGAAAACATAATACTCATTTCATGAATTGTGCAAAATTCTACACATTCCATGAACTGTACAAGCACGTTATACAGTTCACGGAATGAGCAAAAGTGTTGCACATTCCGTGAATTGTGTGATTTCACAATTTGCGCGTAACATATATACACGTACACACACACACACTGGAAACAATTTCAGCTTTCACCCAGCTATCACATTCATGCCTCTTGATGTAAGATTATTGAATATTTCTTTCAATATTTAGAATCAATCAAAAAGTAAAACATCAATCCTGCTTACAACTCAAGTTAAAACATTCGTTGAAGATTTACTTAAGCATTTAAATCATAATTTTCTCAGGTACAACAATGCAATAAGCTTGGATATTTTTTAACACATGTAAGTAATCAACATCCCAGGATCCAGTTCATTTTAGAAAAGGAAAACAATTTCCTTCTTAGACACTAGACACTTCAATTATATACCAGCCTGATGGAGTCCTGGAATTCTCTGTTTACAGAATGCCCGCCCCCACACACACACAGGTAGATACGTTTACAGTCATTTCCCCCTCCCTTCCAAACAGTATGGGATTATTAAAACTCTATATAACAGGCTAAGTTAATTAGTTCAGATAACAGTGCCCTCTTCCACAGAACTTGACAACATTCACTAAACCTTCTTAACTAATTACAGTTACAGCCATACACAAAAAAAAATATTAAAAATCCCAAAATCCACACATCCTTTACCCAGAATAGACTACACAAAGCTATCATCATTCTGTATATCCAAGGCATATCTACAAAACTAACTAAAATCCTAACAAAACATAATCTTACAACCACTTACAGAGAATATATATAAAAATTGGCAGCCCTTATCTGATCCACAAAAGACCAACCAGTCTCTAGATCTGCCACGTGTTAATCAGGTCTCTTGCAGTTGTTAACTATCCTGCTATGGCCAAACAGGAAGGACAGCCAACTGAACATAAGGATTATATCTGTTTCCACCACTACAGCTACTTAGGACTTGCTGCCCATGATTTGGACACCAACAAGGTTATGCCAGAAAAATAAACCACTCTACTCCACTGCAGCAAATATAAATGCGAAAGACTATTTCTTGAAAATCTACTTCAGCCTTAAGAAACCACCCAAACCAAAACAAATTTGGTTGCATGAACTGCCTCAAATTTGGGAAGCTCTAATCTGCTATACTTCAGTCCAACAGCCAAGAACACCTACATTAATCCAACACAGGAGGCACTTTAGGACTTGAGGCCTACTTTCAGTTAACATGCTTCAGCCTCATTACTGAGGGTAGTGCTTGAGTGGACATTGTATTGTGTTCCCTGATAAGACAATCTGATTTTACCAAAATATTGAAAAGATTAAATTTATTTTAATTAACATTGGTCTATGTTGTAATTTCCTTCAAAATACAGTTAATGCAAGAAGTTATTGGTTGAGCAAACTACTTACCTAACATCTTTACCAACAGTCATAGATGCAATGACTTTTTTAACTGCTTCTCTCTTTTTCTCTTTTTTATCACTATTCAGTTCACTTTTCAGTTCAAAAATCTCACCTGAAAAAAGATAAATAATATTAGAGAATGAGTATATGCTTTAATCACTTAACCAGTCATTACAGATGAAATATATCAATCATATTAAACTTTGTATACACATAACTTCAGTGGGACAATTCAAAATCATCTGTAAGATTCAATGCAGTAGGATTTTTCCTCTTCTTTACATCGACTTTTACAGAGGTCACAACTTGTAAACAAGGTAAATAATTCTGTATTAACATTGTCAATTTTGTGAAAACTCATGTAGCTAACTCTAAGGAAAGTAACATACAAGTTGTGCAAAAACTGTAAATATCAAATAAATGTTTAAGTTGTATGATTCAAGGACAAAGCCATAGAAATCGGCACAGTACTGATGTAGTTCATTTTGAAAGAAACAACGTAGGAATTGTACATACAAAGTAGGTGCTTTTAATTGTGCTCGGAGTCAGCCAGATGCAAGCTTCAATGACAGTGTCACAAAAGGCAGTTTAGATCTTAAACAGTTCTGCTTTTTGTAAACAAGATTATGTGTGTATTCTATGAGAATGAGAAGTGAACATTAACGTTGAAGGTCAAGACAGTTTTGTGTGAGAATATTCAGGGGCCTTTTTTTCGATTCTTACTCCAGGGACCTGAGGAGCCGTATATAGGAGGTCCTCTAAGTTACCAAGAAGAGAGAGAGAACTCAGGATCCAGTCCTTTCACCATGCATCGTGTTCATCGGCCCATTTGAAGTCAGGAGAACGTAGCCGTTGATGCTGTGAAGCCATCGAAGGAGCAAAAGAAAGCCGGACCAGCATGCTTTGCCAGTGAGAGAGCTTGCAACGCGCATCAGGCGCCTTTGGCCAACCCAGAAACGTCAGTAAAAGTGCACTTCGAGCCCCGGGAGTCATCTACGTGAGATGACGGTAAAGACAGAATCCCTGTGTGGAAGTCAAAGCCTGAAACGGATAGGCAACCAACAGAACCTACGAAGGAACTAGGAACTGGTATAGAGTTGTGTGTTAATGAAGATATGTGAGTACATTTTGTTGTGTTTATCTAAGATATGGAAAATTGACTGAAAGTCCACGGGACAATTTTTTTTATCTAGCCATAGTTCATTGTTCCGGACAGAGAAGTAAAACTAAGGATTAATTGTACAAAAAAAAAATAGAAATGGAGATAGTTTACCACAGAATTTATAAAGCATGATAATCTTAGTATTGAGAAGGGCTGACAGTTTTTTCTGTGTCATGATGTTGCATGACTCAGTGTATATACAAATGTCAAAGTCGGGAGAACTTTAACTCTGAGCATATAATTTCTAAAATTATAAGCTTAGAGTAGAGTTAAGAGGGAGCCCTTTAATAGTGTATGATCTTGTATATTTGCCTTTTAATTTGAAATAAGCATGTCTGTTTTGTTCGTGTGTACTGCCTGATCTTTATGCACTGTTTCCAAAAAAATTACAGACCTGTGAGCGAAAGTATTAAATATTAGCCAAGACTGTCAATTAAGCTTTTAGATAATCTCAAAGTAAACTCTACTGGAAGTTTTGAATATATCTAATACCACAAGAAGAACCCTGGTGGCACAGTCGGTAACTCTAAATAAATTTTCCAGAGTTCTCCAGGTATTGGAAATAACTAACCTGTAGAGACAAGTAAAAAGAAATAAATATAAACCCACGTAAGGGGGGGGGGAATATTACACATGTTCTGAATAACAGATAAACACATCATGGCTGGTAGGTAATTAATTCCTATTTAAAATGATCAACAATTAAATCAAATATAAGCCTCATTAAAAAAAAAAAAAAGCCCAAACTAATACTAATTATATATATATATATATTTTTTACCATAGCACAAATATAGCACCCTGCAAAACAGGAAACAAGCCAGAAGAATACACACAATTAACAGGCATGATACACTGACCCAAACCTTAGTTATGAATAATTCTACGTCTTTAGCACAACTGATAGTAAGTACAGAGACCTGGGGAGCTTTACAACTTAAGAAGAGTTAGACTTATTCAGTTTTATTTTCTTCTATCTTACCTACAACTAAACCATATAAACACACAAAAAAAGACAAATGAGGTTATCCCTTCCCAACACATTCTAAAATGAAGTAAAAACCATGTTTATCTGTAACAAAGATAGGCCAACAGTTCCTAAGTTAATCTTCAGTGGTGGAAGTTTATTTTCCACTTAGTTAGACTATAATAAATTTAATAAATTTAGTTTAATCCTTTATCCAAGTGTAAGCAAACAAAGTTTGTGTATGAAAATATCTTCAAGACTGAGGTAAGGTGGTACATCCCTTGGCAACTTGCAGCAAAGGTGGATCAAGCTCTCATCCTTTACCTCAGTCCTGAAGATATTTTCAGGCACAAACTTTGTTTGCTTACACTTGGATAAAGGATTAAACTAAATTTATTATAGCCTAACTAAGTGCAAAATAAACTTCCAACATCTATCTCTAAATCCAGAGTAATTTAATAATAAGGTGGTACACGATTTGTTAACTCGTATCACCACTCTGGGTCTGCCTCCCACTGACGAGACCTCAATAAAGGTCGAAACCGGTCTGGATAGTGGTTTCCCTTAATGCATAGCAGTATACATGTCCACAAGGAGATGTGCTTTGCATTATGGGAGATACTGAGACAAGGAGTAATGAGAGCTTGATCCACCTTTGCTGCAAGTTGCCAAGGGATGTACCACCTTACCTCAGTCCTGAAGATATTTTCAGGCGAAAACTTTGTTTGCTTACACTTAGATAAAGGATTAAACTAAATTTATTATAGTCTAGCCAAGTGCAAAATAAACTTCCAACATAATAAATTTAGTTTAATCCTTTATCCAAGTGTAAGCAAACAAAGTTTACGCCTGAAGTATCTTCAGGACTAAGGCAACTCGTAGTAAAGGTGGACCAAGCTCTCATCACTCCTTGTCTCAATATCTCCCATAATGCAAAGCACATCTCCTTGCAGACATGTATTAAGGGAAGGTATTATGCATTAAGGGAAGGGCCACTACCCCAGACCGGTTTCGACCTTTATTCAGGTCTCATCAGTCGGAGCCAGACCCAGAAGTGGTGATACTAAGGCAGAAGCAATGGAGAGGTCATATTTACTTATACGAGTTGCCAAAAGATATACAACCTTATTAATAAATTACTCTGGATTTAGAGAAAGATGTTGGAAGTTTATTTTCCATTTGGTAGACTATAATAAATTTATTTAGTATTTAGATTAATCCTTGATTAATTAAACTCAGCTTGTCTTGTATATTTATGTATGCTCCAGATGATGATCTTTCGATGATGATGACGACGACGTTTCGATCTTCATGATATGAAGATCGAAACGTCGAGATAATAAAAAAGCTTTTTTAACACAGTTGTAAATTCCATAAAATTTTTAAATGAATGCTGATGACCGTGTAACACTAAAAGAAAGGATGTCTATGTCTAGTTTACAACATACAATTGTAGCATTTTGAACTACTTTTCTCTAAGTGATACAAGGAGCATACAGAGAGTAAGATCCATTCAGAATTTATTCTAAATAAGATATGGGAGAGGGGTCACACATGTGTGGTAGCATAGAGCGATTCATTAGCTGTTGACCATTTTACTTTCATTGCATTATCGTTTGTTATCTTCTACAAATAATTTATAATGAATGCTGTGGTAAAAAATCCTGCCAGTTGCAAGGTTCATGGTATGATACAGTTTTTGTTGGTAGAAAACAATAGTGCTACAGAAATTTACTGATGACTGTGTAAAGTTTATGGGCCTAATGTAAAATTTTGATCTGTTGGTCAAAAAAAAATGTTGACCACTGTTTTCTGGGACCAAAACAGGATCTTGCTCATCGATTTTCTTTAGCGAGAAACCACAATTCAGGCTGATGTGTATTGTGAAACACTGAAGAAACTCAGACGAGCAATTCAGAACAAAAGACAAGGAATACTGTCATCAGGGATTGTGCTTTTGCATGACATGTTCACATTCACTGCAGATCAAACTATAAAGCAAATTCATAAGTTTGGATGGGAACTTTTCGACCACCCAAGCTACAGCCCAACCTCATGCCCGGTGACTGCCTCTTGTTCCTGCATATGAAGCAGTGGCTCCCATCTTAGTGCTTTGAAGAATATGAAGAACAGCATGACTCAGTGGTTGAACTCACTGGTGGCAGACTTTTTTTGATGCAGGTATGAAGAAACTGGTACCACAATACCAAAAATGTCTGGAAGTCAATGGCAATTATGTTTTAAGTATTTTAGCATATAATAAAATCTCTTTCTTCTCTACCATTTCTTTTTTTAATTCTTGATCGGACCTTACTTTCTGGATGTGTCTTGTATGTGCATTTCTCAGATCTACAAAACTTAAATATAGATCCTTGATTCCACTGATTTCTGAACTATTTGTCTTCATTTAAAAATCTGAGTCTCATAACTGCAATTTGGCATGAAACCCAGTTCCTCTGCATACTTCCCTTCTGCAATTTTTCTTAGCCTCCATTTATATAAATCTCACCTGGAACACTCAACATACCATTTGTGATTCATGTCATTTATCCTAAGACACTTCTGAATTAAAAAAAAAAAAAAAAAACACTTAATATAAACAGAAATTGAAAAACAAATGATGTGATCCTTTCAGAGACTGGAGTTTTGTATATGTTAGGCTTAATTTGCATGTCCTTGACAATTAGCTGTACTGCCAGCAAAGATGAGAATCTGTTGCTAAGAATCTTGTATGTTTTGCAACTTAGTATTGAAAATACCAAGTTGATGATATTCAATACTTGGTATTGAATATCATCATCATTATTCTGGATATGTATTAAAGAAGATTGAGCTATTCTTCTGCAGCCAATAGTGCACATAATATCACATGCTTTCAACTGAACTGTTCTCTTTTTTGTGTAATTGCTGACAATGGCTATGAAATTTTGTCAAAAATTTTACAAATAAAGACATTTAAATTAAACGTAAGTGATTCTGATAATAATATTTTATCTTCTTCTTGGCTCCTCCCATATTAAGCAATTGTTTGCCTGTAAAGTTTTCAAAGGTTTTAAAAGTCTTCTGCCCATCTCCTCCTGGGTCTTCCTCTTGATCGGTGACCCTTTGGTTTATATTTCAAAGCAATATTTGGCCATCTGTCCTCATTCATTCTTTCTATGCTTTCTTTCCAGTTCTTTCTACAGTTTATGATGTCTTCTGTTGTGTTAATTATGGATAACTGTTTCCTTATTTCTTCATTTCTTATCTTATCTATTCTTTTATAGATAAGATAAAAGGACTTAGGAAATTTATTTCTGCAGCTTTCACTTTTATCTCGTTATCCCCAAGTCCATGTTTCACTGCCATATTTCAGAATTGGTTTGGCTATTATTTTCACGAATGATGAAAAATGGGATGTAGAGCTAGATACTCGAATTGGCTTAGCAAGCTCAATATTGCGGGAGCTTGGCTGTTCGGTAGTATTGAAGCGGCAGTTAAGCCAGAAGGCAAAGCTGGCTGTCTTCAATACAGTCTATGTCCCCATCCTCACCTATGGTCATGAGAGTTGGGTAATGACCGAAAGAATGCGGACACGAATCCAAGCGGCTGAAATGAGGTTCCTTTGAGGGGTTGTGGGGCTGACAAAACTCTACAGAGTCAGAAGCTCTGCAATTCGGGAAACCCTCAATACTCAACCGCTGCTTCTCCGTGTTGAGAGATCACAGTTACACTGGTATGGGCACCTGGTCAGAATGCCACAAGAGAGGCTCCCTCAGCAGGCCCTCTTTGCCAAGCCAGAGGGTGGGAGGCCATGTGGAAGGCCAAGGACTCGCTAGATAGACTATATCCAAAACCTTGGGTGGACACGTTTGGGAATCCCATCAGAACACCTGAACTTGGTGGCAGAGGATCATGACCATTGGAAGTTCCTCTTGCAGCTTTTGCCCCCACAACCCAATTAGGAAGAGTGGGCCTTGAAGATGTATGTATGTATGTATGTATTATTTTATATAGTTTTATTTGGATTGTTCTAGACATCTGTTTACTGAAGTGTTTATTCAAAGTTCCAATGATTGCTAGGAATTTTTGCTTTTTATATGCAATGTCGATTTCTCCATTGGGACTTATGTAATTTCCTAGATATTTAAATTTGTTCACTTGTTCTATTACTTTGTTGTGGATGACTAGTTTGCATCTTTTAATTTCTTTACCTTGAAATGCTATTGATTTCGTTTTATTTATTGAGATTTTCACGTCATACTTTTCTATTGTTTTGTTCAATACGTGTAGATTTTTCTGCAATTGGTCTTCATTTACAGAAAAAATAACTTGATCATCAGCATACAAAAGGCAGGTTAATTCTTTATTTCCTATTTTAATTCCTCTGATTTTGTTTTTCCTCTATGCTCTTAAAATTTTTTCCATATATATATCGAAGAGCATCGGTGATGATCCACTTCCTTGGATGAGACCTCTATTGGTTTTCATTTTCTCATTGCTTCATTATTATTTTTAATTTTAATATAGCTTTCTTCCATTATATTTGCTATTGCTTTTGTGGTTTGAGATGGAGCTTTCAATTCATACAGTATATTGATTAATTTTGTTCTATTGATTTGATCATATCCTTTCGCATAATCTAGGAAGCCCATATATGTTAGCAGGTTAAATTCTATTCTTTTTTCTATAATTTGTTTGAGTGTAAATGTGGGATCTTCCGTTCCTAAAACTGCATTGTTCTTCTCCAATAATTTCCTCGGCCCATGGTGTTAATTTCCTTTTAATTATATCTAGATAATTTTATAGCATGTATTTAATAAGGATATTCCTCTCTGGTTATTGCAATCCTTTCTGTTTCCTTTTTTGAATATGTTTATGACTATTGCTGTCTTCCATTCTTGTGGGATGTTTCCTTCTTCACATATTCTGTTTAAAAATTTAATCAATCATAACTGAAATGGCTTAGAGCTGTATTTGTATAGTTCTGAATTTATTCCATCTCCTCCAGTAGCTTTTCTATTTTTTAGTTTTTTCCAATATTTTCTTTAGATCATTTAGCTGTAATGGTTCTTCATTTGTTTCTTGACTTATTACTTGTTTTATTTCAATTTGATTATTATTTTTAGAAGCTGGGTGTAGTAATTGGTCCATTCTATTGTGAAGAGGGCCTTCTAATTGTAGATAATATTTCATCATAAAATTTATTCATCATAATATTTTATTATTATTATTATTATTCAGGCCTCCATGGAGTCAAAAGACTCGTCAAGAGAGGTTCTTTCTAAGAACTAAGAAACACAAGTCTATCAAGACTCATCGATGAAGGTCCCTCCTAGAAAACACAAAGTCTATCATACCACTCCTTAAACGCATTGACCGTTCTCACTCTCACCACTCCATCAGGCAATGCATTCCATGGTTCAACCACCCTCCATGCAAAGAAACCACTCCTCACCCTCTTGCTCACAGTTTCCTTTCGTAACTTCCAGGGATGGCCCCTTGTCATGACTCCTTCCCACTGTTCAACAAAGCAAAAGAACTCCCCAGTGTCAACCCTGTAACCACCTCTCAACAGTTTAAAAGCCTCAATCATATCACCTCTCCTTCTTCTATCCACCAAGCTCTGCAGTCCACACTCCTTCAGCCTATCCTCATAACTAACACTGTATAGTCCTGACACCATCTTTGTTATCCGCCTTTGTACCCTTTCGACAGTTAATTTATCCCCTTCAAATCCTAGGGACCAGATCTGAGAACAATAATCTAAGTGTGGTCTGATCAGGCTTATACAATGGAATGATAACCATTTTATCTCTGCAGGTCAGTGTCCTTCTCATTATTGCAGCAATCCTCTGTGCTACCTTCACTACCTTTGCAATATGTCCCCTAAATTTCAGGTTTCTATCAATCATCAACCCCAGATCTCTTGTCTCCCCTACTTCCTCCAGTTTAACTCCTCCCATAGAGTATGCAGCGTCCCATCAATGTGTCTCAAACCTCAAAACCTTACATTTTGCTTGATTAAACAGACAACCCCATTCATTTGCCCATCTGTCTAGCTTATTCAAATCCTCTTGCAGGGGTACCATATCTGCACTATTACTAATAACCCTTCCCAGCTTCGCATCATCTGCAAACAACTAAATATCCCCTTGCAATCCACGGGCAATGTCACTGACATAAAGATTAAATGATATAGGTCCCATTACTGAGCCCTGTGGAACCCCACTTGTAACCTTCTGCCTCTTTGATATCGCTCCATCATACACAACTCTCTGATACCTATCGGATAGCCAATCCTGAATCCAGTTGACCATCTGACATCCAGACCTATGTACTGCAACTTGAATATCAGCTTACTATGTGGCACCCTGTCAAATGCCTTTGCTAAGTCTAGGAAAATGGCAGTATATGCCTTTCCCTCATTCAATGCTCTTGTAACCTTATCATAAAAGGCTAGCATATTGCTAAAACAAGAGCACCATTTCACAAATCCATTGACTCTCATAGATAACATTACCCTCATCTGCCCAATGCTGTATACGGTCCCTCACTACTTTCTCCAAGATCTTACTAACTACTGATGACACACAAACTGGCCTATAATTAGACACATCCAGTCTGCTACTGCCCTTATGCAATGGGACTATCTTACCTTCCTTCCTTCCATTCCATGGGCACTTTTCCCGCAGCCAGACTTTCATTGAAACACCAAGTCAAAGGCACTGTCAGTTCTTTAGCACATTCTCTCAAAACTTGTGGTGAAATACCATCCAGTCCCACAGCTTTACTAACATCCAGAGTACTGAGTATGTGGAACACACTCTCCTCCTGCACCTCTAAACCTCGAACCTGCCATATCCCTCTAGTATTCAAATTGACTCCTCCAGGATGAAATATTCCAATAAAGTGTTCATTGAACAATTCCACTATGTCCTCTGCATCAGTCACTCAATTCCCATTTTTATCCCACAATGTCATTCTTCTTCCTACTGGCCACATAGCTAAAAAATTCCCTAGGATTTTCCTTGGATCTAGTGGCCAATCTTTTCTCATATTCCAGTTTCGCTTTCCTTACCATACTAGTCACTCTTCTGGCCCGAATCTTATATTCTTCATGCATCTGCTCTTCACCTGTCTCCTTATATCTCTTCCATAGCCTCTTTTTCGCATGCAGTTCCTGTTTAATATTGTTTGTCATTGACTTTACTCCAAGTTGTGTCCTCTTCGTCACTCGTGGAATACAGCTTACCATTGCTGCTAACAAATATTCGTTCACAATTTCCCAAGCACTAATGATATCCCGGTCTTCCAATTCCTCCCTCCATGAAACTTCCCAAAAGTTGACATCTAAGACTATTATAATCACCTGCTTTATAATTCCACATACGTTCCCTTCTCTTTGATACGCCTGTATGTCTATTCATTTTCCAAGTCAAAACCATATGGTCACTCTCTCCAACTGGTGGGAGAGATGTCATCTCAGTTATTATAAACTCTTCTGATGCTATAACCAAATCCAAAACTCTTGAACCTCTTGTTCCCTCTGTTACATGTTGCCTAAGACATTTGTCCCTCAAGAATTCTAGAAATTCCATTCCCTTATTGCTACATGCATCTTCCTCTCTCCAATTTATAATCTCCCATATCATCTCCCCAAGTTAAAATCTCCCATAACAATCATTCTTCTTGCACTTGCCATGCTCAACTGTCTCAACATCTCCTGGTCCCCACTCTGTGCTCCTTGGTCTGTAGCAACACTCCACTAAATATCCTGTCTTGCCCACCTCCAGCTCACACCATATGCTTTCAAAATCAAAATCATTAGTGTCACAGCCTTCCAAAGCCTCCACTCTTAGAGGACATAGGTCGTCACTTATCATAAGCAGTACTCCACCACCACCACCACCACGCTTTCCCTTCCTATCCTGCCGAAAAATGCTGTACCCAGCAACTTCTATTCCTGTTATTAAATCCTCTTCTGTCAACCACATCGCAGTGATCCCAATAATCTTTGGCCAGGCTGATGCTATCAGTGCCACCAATTCCTCTCCCTTATTCCGAATACTCCTGGCATTAGTATAAAGCATAAAAATGCCACTGTTTCTATACCCAGCATTATCCCCTCTAGCCTCCACTGGGCTCAGCATTACCTGATGTTGTCCCCCTTCTCCCAAGCACCCATTCCCACAAGAGGCCACCCCCTGCTACCAT
Source organism: Typopeltis vanoorti (assembly GCF_054136105.1). Lineage (NCBI taxonomy): Eukaryota > Metazoa > Arthropoda > Arachnida > Uropygi > Thelyphonidae > Typopeltis > Typopeltis vanoorti. The sequence goes on from NC_143571.1 coordinate 2,181,147, forward strand.
CCTCACTGGGACACACTGACTCGTTCAGAACAGTAATCTCTCCAGATGCCTACATCCTTCCTCATTCAAATGCAAGCGGTCTCTCGCATACAATTCCTCTCTGCTCTCAAACGCACTCCAAGCATCCACATATTCCAATCCTCTCTTCTGACACATTCTCGCTATTATGCCATTCAATATCACTGCTCTTCTGCTCAGCTCGTCACTATCATACCTAGGCAACACACTATCTTTCCTCTCTGTGTCTTCTTTAGTACAACCTCAAGCAAGAATCTCATATCTCTCGCTGCTCTATTTACACCACCACAAGTCATTTGTTCCCACCATCACAATCATCTCATCCACCCTTTCACCTCTCTTAACTGCCATAGCCACTCTTTCTATCGTTCCTCCTGGCAAACACTCCACACGCATCCTATCTTGAACACCACGGATCATTGAGTCCCATACATTACACTTCTTGCCACCCTATTCCTCGATTGCTCACATGCATCCTTCACACTCTCTCTCTCCTGTAACAGTTTCTCTCTATGCTCCCCTACTTATCTGCCTTCCTGACATCACTCTATCCCTAGTCCTTGTGCTCCCTTGCATTCCTCTCATTCCCTCTCTCCTGATGTTTCCATTCTCTCCTCTTCTATCATTCCTATATCACACTCATTCCCTCTCTTCCACTTATCCTATTCTCACCTCTTCTATCATTCATACAACTCTCTCTCTCATTCCCCTCTCTTCTACTGTTCCCATTTTATGATGAATATTAATAGTTTGTTAAGAAGCTGATTTATATTAACAATCTATTGTGTGATTTGGAAGTGTTATAGGATAAATGATATTATTAATCACAACTGATGTGATTCTTTCAGACACTACAGTTTTATACGTGTGCCGTGTTAGGCATAATTTACATGTCCGTGACAATTAGCTGCCAGTAAAGACATGAGAATATGTTACTAAGCAACTTGGTATTGGTAACTCCAAAAAAAAAAAAAAATATATATATATATATATATATATATATATATATATATATAATTAATTTATAATTGTTGAAAGTTTTTTTCACTTGGTTAAACTATAAATTAAAGATACCAAGAAATTATATTCTTGGTTGTATATAGAGGCTAATGACTTTACGTTAATTGCCTTGGTATCTCATAATGCAAAGTATACATCGTTACAGATGTGTATAATGCTATGCATTATGGGAAGGACCACTACACACCAGATCACCTGTAGATCACTCCAAAAATTTAGAGTGATCTACAAGATCATGCTAAATCTCACTCAGTGATGCTAAAGGAACACTACTGAACTCATCACCTGAATCACTTCAGGACAGGAAACTTAGCAGTGGCTCCACTCAGTGACAGGCAACAACCAGTCAATGAGCAGATCCTTTCTATTCCCCTGAAAAAAAAAAAAGCTTCCATTAATGAGAGCCAGACCCAGAATGGTTGAAGTAATGCAGAGATCATGTATTTCACATGTCAAAAGGTGTTACACCTTATTATTAAAATACTCCGGATTAGAGATAGATGTTGAACATTTTTTTACTTGGTTAAACCATAAATTATAGATGCTAAGAAATTATATTCTTGGTGTAATCTTTTATCCAAGTGTAAGCAAACACTGTTTGCAAGTGAAGTATCTCCATGACTGGAGGTCCTTCACACGACACATATATAGATGCTTCTGACTTCACATCAATTGCCTTAGTATCAGTTATTTTGCATTAAGGGATACTAAGACAATTGATGTGATGTCATTAGACTCGGTGGTGTAGCTAGAGCTTTTGCCGCCCAGGGCGGTCCCTGAGTTTGCCACCAAAAATACTACAAAAAGTCAAAATGACGTATAGGGAAATAAATTAAAACACTATTATTATAATTACGGCTATTATAGCCTGTTTTTGTTTAGGAGTGTCCCTTATTTAAATACATTGGCTATCATTACTCAAAAAAGGGATATATATATATATATATATTTTAGGGCATTATGGGTGGGTATAGAAGGCAATTATGGCAGAATAAAAGAGGTGGAAAAATTATGTACATACCTTGTTTTGAGTCTACGATGTCTTCCAATATATATAAAATATATATATATATATATATCTATATATATATATAAAAGGGATATATCTATATATATATAAAAGGGATATATATATATATATATATATATATATATATATATATATATCCCTTTTAGAGTAATGATAGCCAATGTATTTAAATAAGGGACACTCCTAAACAAAAACAGGCTATAATAGCCGTAATTATAATAACAGTGTTTAAGAGGAGTAACATGGGAATTTTTCCAGAAACTATACTTAATTAAAACACTATGTTTATTTTTGAAGTAAAACTTTAACTTCAACATTCTAAAATGTTATTTTTATTGCTTTTCTGTTAGCAAAATGGTCGATGACAATGGCGAAGTCTATTTCATAGTAACCTAGGTAATTCTTAATCAATTTTATTTAGAAAAACTCCTCTCACAACTAGCAACACTTACAGCAATTGTGAGGAAAATTCACAGTAGTATTACAATATTTGGAAATGAGTTCTCGAGACTGTATATTAGAATTAACTGCAAAAGTTCAAAAAGGTTCAAAGTGCCGTCGGGAGTAGACCGTCCCCTCCGCACCCCCCCCTAGCTACGCCACTGATTAGACTCTATACAAGTAACCCAGTTGTGGAGATACTTCATGGGCAAACATTGTTTGCTTACACTTGGATAAAGGATTAAACCAAGAACAAATTTCTTGGCATCTTTAATTTATAATTACTATTATTTATACAGGTACTCCATGGAGTCAAAAGACCTACATGGAAGACCTACACTATCCATTAACACAATACCCACCAGACATCTTAAACTTATTCACTATTGGGAACTTGTAACTGCCTCTGGCAATCTATTCCACTCATTCACAACTCTCCGAGTAAAGAACCTAGACAGCACACCCTTACTAACCAAACTCTTAGAAAAGATCCAAGTGCGATCCTTTGTTTTCTCTTGCTCCCCATGTATTGAAAAATTTCTTTTGTGTCAATCTTACAGAATCCCTTTAGTAACTTATAAGTTTCTATCATATTCCCTCTCCTCTGCCTGTCAGCTAAACTCTGCAACACACCTTTGCTCTATCCTCACAGGATAAATAAATTCCATAGATCTGTCAAGAGCTTGGTCACTTGTTCCTGAATCCTCTCTGCCATCTCCTGGTCCCCCTACAAACAACTATAGTAACCAAATATAATAGTTAATTATATTTGGTTACTATAGTTATAATATAGTAGTAACCAAATATAGTAGTTAACATATGGCCGAATATTCATAGCCTTATAAAGAGGGATAATAATCTTTACTTGTCAATGTGTTCTTCACATCCAAGTAATCCTTTGAGGTATTTTGCCAACTTTTGCAATCTGTACTCTGAATTTCAAATCTCTATCCAAAATCATCCCCAGATCCCTAGTCTCATCAATCTCCTGTAATCTAGTAATGTCAATATGATATGAAGTATGCAACCTAACCCTTTCATCCCAAGAAATCTATATCACCATTATCAACTATTTCTCTCTGTGACAATTTTTCATCATTAGCAAACTGAATATCCCCCTCTCAAATCTTCCACTTTATCATTAATGTATATATTAAAGAGTAGTGGTCCTAGTAAAGAGTTCTGGGACATTCCACTGGTTACCCTCATTTGACTTGGCTCCACTCCACTATACACCACCTTCTGATGTCTATCAGTCACCCCATCCAACTTATGTAGTAATTTTCCACATGGTATTCTGTCAAATGTCTCCGCAAAGTCAGGCAGTCATTTACTTTATCTAATTCTGCTGTCACCTTATTACATAATGTGAATAAATTACTGAGGCAAGGTCTGCCTTTTACAAAGTCATGCTGCCCCCTATATAGTATCATATTCCTATCTACCCATTCCTAAATTTTACTTTTACCAACTTTTCCAATACTTGAACCACCAATTCAGATACTAATTGGTCTGTAATTTGCTACTTCTGTCTTAGAGCCACCTTTATGTAATTGAACTACTTACCCTATTTGCACTCCCTTGTAGCCTTGCCAGAGCTAAGACTTAGATTAAACAACTTCATCAGAGGCAGTGCCAGTTCACCTGCACATTCTCGTAACACATGAGCAAACATACCATCCAGGCTCATTGCTGTATTCACATTAATATTTTTCAATACATTAGGTATCTCCAGTTCATCTACCTCAATTCTTACATCAGTATCTGTCAAATCAGTAACTGCAAAGTCACTACCTAGATCAGTGATGGTGAACCTTTTTACCAGGTGTGTCAAACATCTTTTTTTTTTTTAAATATTGACGTTGTTGATGTGCCACTTGCATACATAATTATAAATTTAACTACATAATCATAGATGGTGACTTATACATATCATATTAGGCTATTTATTTAATAGGACATTGATAAAAAATCTATGAATTCATATTATACAATTAATTTAATAAACTGAAGTTACAAACTTACATTTAATGACTTTTCTGTTGCCGAGTACTGGTAGAAAGTTGCTTTATAGAAGGGCAATAGTATGTACATTTTAATGCTACACAAGCAGCGCTCAAATCATTGCTCAATCTATTTCTCCCTGTCAATTTGATATTATTTAAGGCAGAAAATAGAGTTTCACAAGAGTATGTAGAAGAGAAAATTGTTAGAAGAGCTTTAGCAAAGATTTTAAGAGCATGAAAGTTTTCGGGAAGCTTTCGGAGCTTTTTGGGTGAAGGTGAGGTATTCGTTGTTATACAGAATTTGTAGGGTTCCCCCCTACCAGACTCTAGACTTTTTCGTCCGAAACAAGCAAACTTGAAGTCAAGAATACTCATAGAAAATACTCATAAAAGAGCTGGGCACCTCATCCTGGCAGTGTTTCGAAATCTATTGCTTAGAATTTCACAATCTGAATTTTTACATGGGGGTATTATGCAGACGTTCCCACTCAAGTTCTTCTAATTCATTTCTAAGAGCAATAAACTTTCTTTTCCAGATAGGATTACACTAGAAGTCGGCTAGTTGCATTTCAAGATCTTTTAAATCCAACTACTCAAAGTTATCTAATTTAAGATCCATGAATTCTGTTTCATCAGGAACTTTATGAATTGGATTGTTTGTTCCAACATTCGAAATTGCTCAAATCTAGAAGAAAATTGCTCAGTTACTGACTTTAGAACTTCGATAGATTGGTTGATATGTTGTTCACGATTTTTGGGACTAGTTTCGTTAAAAAAAATTTTCACTCTTGGGAAATACTTAAAATTGTTACTTTCTAAATCACGGTGAAATATTTTGAGTTTATTCTCAAAGCCGAAACCTACCTTCGCCTTAACCGACAGCGATCTTACACGATTTATTGCAGTTTTTTCATCAGAATACCAATATTTTTCAACATCCAAGGTGTGTCAGTGCTGACACGTGTGTCATAGGTTTGCCATCACTGACCTAGATGATATACCCTTGCAAAGTAATCACTTAGTAACTAAACTATTTCTTCTGCTTCTGTCACTTTCCTACCATCAGCACTGAGTAAAGTTATCTTTTCATAATCATTATTTCTCTTACTTGCCACTCAGCAAAAAAACTCTTGGATTTACTTCAGCTTGCTCAGCTAATTTTCTCTCAAAATCTAATTTAGCCTTCCTTACCATACTTGTTCTTTTATTTGGTCACTCTCTTACCAAGCACACCTCTTATGACAGAAATGCTGTACAAGACTCTCCTTCATTTTTTTTTCTTCTCTCTTAGTCAAGCATTGCTTTCTCTTTTCTCAAACTTCTTTTTGTTCTTAACCACTCACCAGACAATTCTGCATTTGCTCCAGAAACTGCACTATCTCCTTCATTACGGCCAACTCTTCATTCTTTACATCAGTCATACTACTATTCTTTCGATCACCACTTTTACTCTCTCTCAATCATGTCACTTTTAATCCTGTGTTTTGTTGTACCATTGCACACATTTTCACCCATATTCTCTGTCTGTCCACCGCTTCAACCTCTCAACCTGACCAGCATATCTGACAATCACTTTCATAGCATTTTTGGCACACTCTCCCACCATCACCTTCAAACCAAAGACCACTCACCTTTAGTAATGCACACATCTCGCAGACATTGCACTGAATGAAGTCTCTCTCTGTTTGAATTCCTTAAACAATGATGCCTTGGATGCCATTGTTCTGCTCTGTGCCATGTGCCACGTTATACAACTTACCATACAGAATGCCTTATATTAACAATATTTAAATAAAAATGTAACTTTAAACTAATTCTCACCACAATACAATCTTCTAATATGATTTCTAACTAATATTGCTATTTTTTTCTAACTCTTTTGTGAATATCTTGTATCATACTTGGTGGTGTCTCAAAGGAACTGCAGTTTTCACCTTTTACCAGTCCTTCACATCAAGGTAGTAGTGGTTCCATGATGTATTGGGATACATCCAGAGAGAGCCTACTACTACTATTGCACCAGGTAATCATGTATAGTGATCAGCAGCTTCAACTACAAGGTCAGAATGTTGCCATGAAAAGGAACATGCACTTCATTATCCTTGAAGATCCTTGTCACATCAATGTGAAGTCTGCTGCAGATGCTACATTACCAAAACCAAGAAGAAACACCATATGAAACTGCATGAAAAGATCACATGTGAATCTTCACGTTGCCATATATTGGAACAGGACATGAAAGCAGAGTTGATGAAGATGAGGCAAGAGATGAAATGAATGCAAAATGATGAAATGACAAGAATGTTAGGAATGCAGAAGGAAAGACAGCTATGCAAAAAAGGCAAGGAATGATTCTAGAATCGCTCTGTATGGAGATTCCATTATTAGAGGTGTGGTGAATGAGAAGGTGCACAAGGTTTGTTTTCCTGGAGGTAGAATGAGTAAGAGTGATTGATGCATGAAGAGAACAAAAGAGTTGGTGGTGGTAGTAGAGACAGATGATTTGGATGAGAACAAGAAAAATATCAGAATAGATAACAGAAGGTTGTTGAAGAGAGTAAAAGATAATAGCATGGTAGGAAAGATAGTTAATATGTTGCTCGGGTATGATAGTGATGAATTGAGGCAGCGAGCAAAGATTATGAATGGTATGTTAGCACAGCACGTGGTATGAATGTGTGTGTGGTATGAATTTTGAGGGGCAGATAGAACTGTATAGAGAAAATTGGCTGCATTTAAATGGTTTTAGTGTGAGTCAGCTGGATAGATTATTGCTGGAAGGAAAGCCTATGACTTTCCTTCCAGCAATAATCTAACTACAGTGAATGGGGAATCTGAAGTAGTGTAAGGTCATATGAAAGAGAAAGAAAGCAGGGTAGGGAAGCTTGTGAATGAGGAAGTGAGTAGCATGAGTAAAGGAGAGGGAAGAAACACAATATAGAAAAGGAAATGAGGGAAGTCAGGGTGGGCTGGGAGAGACAACATGAAAAGTGTGGATGCTGGATTCACAAGTGAATATGAGTGAACAAAAAGGATTGGGCCAAGATGAGATGGGAGAGTTTGAGTCTGAGGAAAGTTGCAGAATCAGTGGTAACAGAGAAGAACAGACTGGGAAAGCTACTGAAGAGTCGCATCTAGGAAGTGGTTTCAGTAGGCCTTACAAAACCACAAATGATTTATGTTTCTTCACTAATGCCAGAAGTATTTAAAATAAGGGGAACAAAACTGTATCATTGATCAAGTTCATTCACCCCAAAATTGTTAGATTAAGTGAGGCATGGTTAGATGAGGATGGTATTCTGACAGGAACAGAGATGGGTGGATATATTTTATGAAGACAGACTGGGAAGAAAGGAAGGAGGAGTACTGTGTTACTTTGATAGTGATAAAGGAGTTATGCCCATCTAAGGAGGATTTGCACAGGGTAAACAATGGCAACAGTTTTGAAGCAGTATGGTATGAGGTACAGATGAACTGGATGAAATATTTAGTTGGGTGTTGCTATAGTTGCTATAATATTTAGTTGGATGTTGCTAAATGTATAGGCAAATTAGCCTGGTTAACAAGAAATGAGTGATATTATGGGTGACTTTAATTATGGTAATATAGAGGAGCAGGTTTTGCATAGAATGGGAGAAGACAGAGGGAAGAATAAGAGGTCACTCCTGGAAGCTGTATAAGGTGTGAGCAAGGGGATGCAGAGAGCAGGATTTTTGCATGGACAGCAGTGAATGGTAGGAATGCACTGCCAAGAGTATGGTGTGCAAAGATGGTGAATATATTTAAAGCACAGTATGACAAACAGTGTGTAACTTCTCACAATGAGTCTTTTGACTCCAAGAAGAAGAAAATATCAGGAAGGTGGCAAAATATTCTGCAGACAGTTAAAAATGCTCAGAAATGGGAATCAGATATAATAAATGTGATATAAAACTGAATGACATTATGTATATCTAAAGTAATTACTTTAAAAGACTGTTAAATGAAATGAGCAATGACAAAACAATGGTAGAAAATATTCAAGAGAAATGTAATTGACACTACATTAATACCTGATGTAGAAAAAACTATCAAACATCTGAAAGGCAGTTGAAGGAAATGATATTCAATGAGAAATACTCAAATCTGAAAGTATAAAAATAAACACATTTTTCTAAAACAGAATTCCTTACATACATGAAAAGAGGAAAGACTATAAAATTAGAGAGGAATAATGAAAATATCAGCTATATCTTGAATGGGAAAACCTGTACAAGTAAAGTATTTCAACTATTTCAAACATCTGAAAGGCAGCTGTAGGAAATGATATTCAAAGAAAAATATTCAAATCTGAAAGTATAAAAATAAATTTTTTTTTTCCAAAACAGGATTACTTACATATATGAAAAGAGGAAAGTATGGGAAACCAATAGAATAAATTGATATTGAGCAAGAGATGAAATTATTCAAAACACTAAACTAACAATATACAAGAAAATGTTAAAATTAATTTTAAACTGATAGATCTAAGAGTTGGGTTAGAAATAAAGCTGCTGATCAAAAAATAAAAACCACAAATAACGAGTCTGAGAAATATTAAGAGACTGAACAGGTGACATCAAAGGTAGCATCTTATTAAAAAAAAGAAGATATTAAGAAGGAACTTAACATTGTAAAGATTTTCAAGAATTTGCTCCTAGAGCAATTAAAAGGTGATATGGTCACAATATAATGAGGAAGAAAAGATTAGCAAAACAAGTGTTTGACATCAAGATGACAAAAAGATTCACAGGACAATCAAGATCTAGGTGGATTGATGCAATTATAAATGCAACAGAAGACTGAAATATAATCACAATACTGGAATTCTGATAAGATGCATATTAATTTGGAGGAAAAATTTTGATAGGAAATAATAATATATGATAACTTTAATCATACAGTACTATAATAATATCCTATACACTCCTTGAGGGTGAATATCAGAATTTTGATGATGATAAATGAATGCTATAAAATCTAATAATTATAAATAACATCAATAAACAAAAATAATTCCAGTACATAATTTTTTTTTAATATTTAAGTCATCCTTATACAATAAAAGTTTCAGCCGAATTTCTTTTCTAGTTGATATCTAATCATCAATTATGTACAGCAGGATTCTTAATCATTTTTATTTGCACATGAAATGTGAATATTCAAGGGACACCTAAAGAACAAAGTTGGATAACTGGAAGGAGACCTTCACATAATAGCCTTTTAATGCATTTGCACAATCAGCCAGGGCTTTTGGATGTCCAATACCTACATTCTCATGGTATATCTTGTTAGTATGTCACTACCTGGATATTGACTCACAATCTGGAATTCAACTGACAAAACTGTATTCTTATTGGCTTAAAGCAAAAGAAAATAATGGCATATGATAAAATTTCATAGCACCAGAGGCATTACCTAGGTAAATAAACCCCACCCCTCATTGTTTTTCTCAGAGAAATAGGACAAACAAATGAAAAGTCAGATTTTTTTTTTTTTTTATGTGAATCCCATTCCCATAATCCCAGATGGACTAAGGATTTTTTCCATTTTCATTAATTTTTTTTATTCATTTTTATATAGTAAAAATTAATTTTTATGAATTTTCAGGCCTCCAACAAATGAGGAAGTAGTCTCATGCAGGGCAATGAAAGTCATCTACCACCCAAGAACAATCATAAACATCCCTGCTCACAACAGAATTCAAACCCAAAACCTCCTGGCTGGAGAACAGATATGTTAACCTTGGCCAACTAAGTCAGCAGCCAAAGATATTAGAAAAAACTCAAATCAACATCAGCAAAAATCAGGACAAGCATCATTAACATACAAATCAAGAACAGTAGAACTGTCAGAATACTTAGTGAAGTAGTAGACATGACTGATGTTACTAAAACGAAGAAGACAAAAGCAGTTGAGATTCTTTTAAATAGCACTACAAGATATTATATTCAGGCCATAAGGATCAGAGAAAGGAAGAATAGTTATAGCATACAACTAAATATAAGGATGATCTTCCTGAATGGAAGGCAATAATCAGTACAGTGACATGGGCAAACAATCAAAATGGGAAAGTACACAATGAGACTTATTTGCACCTGTGGTACCACAAAAAATTCAACTAAGAAAGAACTGCAGGAATTTTTCAAATCATTAGAGAAGGAAGCTGACAAAGAAGAAGGAAAATTTGATGATAGTTAAAAATAAACAGAAGAGAAGAAAATGAATGCTAGACATATAAAAAAATGTGTTGGAAGGGAAAAAAAAGAGAGAGAGAACAAAGGCAACAATAATAGTAAGTACCCACTGAATTTCTCTTCAGGACATGGACATTCATTACTAACACCATGCTCCAACAAAGATGTGCACAATTTTACAGGAAGAGAAGATACCAGAAAAAAGAAATGTTTCAAATCATTTATTTTGATATCTTCAAGATGGTTCAGGAAATAACAGTATACAAAAGATTTGAAATAGGAAGTGATCATCACTTAGTTTCGAGTAGGATAAAAATTAATATATAGAAAAGTGTGACAAATTTTAAAAGGAAGCAAAGCTAAACAGCTTTCCGGGGTGAACTGTGGACCCCAATATGCAAATATTGTTCCTTAAAAAAATGGAAGAGCCTGAAAACAAGAACAAAACCTAGGTGACAGCAGATACAGAAGAAAACATTTCAGAGAGATAGGCATGTGATGAAGATTTCAGCAAGGATAGAAACAGAACTCCATGCATACTTTCAAGCATATTGAAATTCCTAGCAACAGAAAAATGTAAGAAGTAGAGTAGTGTAAACTAGCTAAACAAAAGTGATGTGAAGACTTTGGTAAGAATATATTGGAAAAGCTTGGAAATGGAGGAAAGAGAACTGTAAAAAGAATGATAGATCTTTTATCATGAATTGAAGAAAAAGATCTAAATGCCGGAATAATTACTCCATAATATATGATGTGATAGAAAATATTCAAAAGGAATGCAATCAAGAGTACATGTCAAAACTTAAAATACAAAAGCTATCAAAAACCAGAAATGTGAAAAGGCAACTAAATGATCAAATATAGAGGTAGAAAAGTTTTATTTTGCTGCACTGCATAAGAAAACTGAATATGTCAAAACTTAAAATACAAAAGCTATCAAAAACCAGAAATGTGAAAAGGCAACTAAATGATCAAATATGGAGGTAGAAAAGTTTTGCTGCACTGCATAAGAAAACTGAATATGAAACTTACAGAGGAAGTTCCCTACTGTTAGTAGGGAACTTCCTCTGTAAGTTTCCTACTATCTAATATAATAAATCTTAGATAGTAGGAAAGTTCCCTACTATCTAAGATTTATGTTAGAATTTCTAACAAATGCTAAAAAATCAATTCTAACATAGAACTTCTCTTAGAATTGAAGGATTCAAGAAATCCTTCAATTCTAACTGCCCCCGAATAAATTTCGTGCCTGAAATTTATTCAGGCATGAAATTTACTCATCTATATGGACCACAACACAAGCGGGAAAGTGGCATTAGGCCTTATATCAAAATTAGAGATATTCACCTCTAATCTTTACTTTATGCAGGTGACATTATACCCTTAAATAAATATAGTACAAATCTGAGGGTTTCTTAACTACACTGAATAACTGCTTTTACAAATAAAGTAGGAAATGATTGCGAGACATACAAAAATATTTTGGGAAAATTTGGAGAAAAGAGCAAAGCGAATAATAATGGCAAATATCTGTTGGATTTCTGCTCAGGACATGGACTGGTTATTACTAACACCATGTTCCAACATAAAAATGTAAACAAATTCAATTGGAGAGAAAAGGCAAGGAATAAGAAAAGTCTCATTGACTATGTTATTGTTGATAGTGATGTTTTATTATTACAAATTTTTCAATTATTCAACTGTACACTCTGGTGCAGGACACCAGAGTGTACAGTTGATTTGAAATTGGAAGTGATCACTATTTAGTCTTGAGCAGGATAAAATTGAATTTCATATTGAAAAGAATAACATGTAAGAAAGTTTTAAAGCGAATAAAAGTTGAGCAGCTCTCAGATGTGAACTGTAGACTAAAA